>NC_135802.1:89416675-89583765 GCF_964213995.1 Mustelus asterias
GATTATGTTTGCATTAACAGGTCAGCAGATTCCACAATGTATTTCCATTGTGTTTAATGATAGAACAAGTTCTGATCTTAAGACGTTTTTGTATTTTAGAAATAACACCACCCATCTGTATCTGTAATGATGGCATCGGTTTGTATGTATGTTAGTGTCAATTAAGTTACTGTACATGTCCCACAGATACATTCATGTTCTTTGACTGTAGCATGAACATGATTTTGAGTGACTGTCAACCAGTTTTTGCAGTTTATTTAAAAACACATGTCTGCATATATTTTCTTTACTTGGGTCCAGTTAAGGTGTGTTGGAAGTTTTGATGACAACGGGAAACATACTCGTGATTTTTGTGATTATCCCATTGACTTTATAAAAACAAGGAAGGCTCCCCATTCCCCAGAGTACAGATTGCGTTTGGTTTATCCCCAGGGACAGTTGAGCTCATAACCCGTTTTATCTTCTCTTTCCCTCTCTGGGCTTAAGACGGATGCAGATTTATCCAGTTTGTCGCCGAATTTAGAAATGTACTAACCCCTCCCAAAGAGGAGAAAACAGAATCGCCTCAGGAAATTACTAGTCATGTAGATTTTTGGAGATGTTGCGTTGTAAGCCATTTTTAAATGCAGTGTCGGTTTTTTTTAACCAATCTTTTGATACGATTTAACTGATTGTGTAATTCGATGCACCATTTTAAATAAACTTGATAATGTATATGTTTGAGAGGGTTGCCACGATTTAACCTGCTCTCAGACCTTTATAGCGTTGCCAGATCTTTGGTGATCATCGCTCACATTGAAAACTCGGATTGATAGAAATACAGTATAACTGATTGTAATAGTGAAGAGTTACGCGTGTGCACAATAGTCTACAGTTAACAAATGTGAACAGATATCTATCTTTTTGTTTATGGGACCATGGTCTGCAACATTTTCCTCCTTCACAACAGTGTACACTTCAAAAGTACTTGGGTATGAAGTACATCGGGATGTCCTGAGATCATGTGTGGTTCTTTACTACTTAGATAAAAGTTCTTTACTTCTTGGATAAAAGTTATCCCACTCCAAACCATTTTGGCTGTATTTAGATAGTCTGTTCATGCCAATTACAGGAATGCCACAAACGATAATCTGTTCACTTCACTGTGTTAGAGCAGCAGTGAATTGTGTACTTGGAATTCAGAATCAAGCTACTTATCTTAAAGTGTTAGAATTATTAATAAGCTAACAGTAGGTAGTGAGAATTAGTCACAAAGAATATTATAACTGAAACAGCATTCCATAATGTTTGGATTCCACATTTGGATTGTGTTTGTGTTCACATGGACCTAGCCAACCCATCTGTGAAAAATGCCTGAGATCATAAAAAGCAACATATTGATACAATTAATAAGTTGACAATGTGATTGCCCTATCATAAATTACCATCGGGAATTTTTCATAGACTGGTTACTGCACAGAGGAAGACCATTCAGCCCATTGTACCTGTGCCAACTCTCTGCAAGAGCAATTTACCTAGTCCCAATCAGCTGCCTATTCCCCATAGCTCTGCAGTTTTTCTCCATTCAAATAATTGTCCAATGCTCTTTTGAAAACCACAGTTGACTCTGCCGCCACCGCACACACAGGCAGTGCATTTCACGTCTTAACCTTGTGTGGAAAAGATCCTTCTGCCATTACAAAGTTTCTCCCTATCTACTATGTACAGACCCCTCTTGTTTTTACACACCTCTGTCAACTTTCCTCTTAATCAACAAGGAGAAGAGCCGCAGCTTCTCCAATCCATCCACAAGTCACTCATCCTTGGAATCTTTTTTATGCACTTTCTCTAAATAAATTTGTTGCAAAAATTGTATCTGATGTCATTTTTACTTTAGATTAATATTTACTTTGGAGCTAATAGGCTAAGATCTATGTAGCAGCAATATAAAAAGTAGAAGCAACAGTTCTTAAACATATACTAAGAATGAAGGACAGAGGTGACAGTGCAGGCGGCTATCAAAATTCAAAAGAGTAAGGGGGGGCAAGTTAAATTAAGAATTAATTGACTTTAAAAGTCTGAAGTTATCAGCTGAAGAAAAGAGTTGCTCAGTTTTCAGATTTTTGGGGAAGATAGCATGTAGGAGACCATGAGCTTAGATAAATCGTAAAATCCTTACAGTGCAGAAGGAGACCATTCGGCCCATTGAATCTGTACCGCCAACAATCCCACCTAGGCCCTATCCCCATAACCCCATATATTTACCCCACTAATCCCTCTAACCTACACATCCCGGGACACTAAGGGGCAATTTAGCATGGCTAATTGACCTTCAGCCACACATCCTTAGACTATGGGAGGAAGCCGGAGCACCCGGAGGAAACCCACGCAGACGCAGGGAGAACGTGCAAACTCCACACAGACAGTGACCCAAGCCGGGAATCGAACCCAGGTCCCTGGAGCTGTGAGGCTGCAGCTAACCACTGTGCCACCGTGCTGCCCAGCTGTGTTCTCATGTGATGGAGGAACATTCTATGGGAACATATACACATTTAATGAGCATACAGGTTCAAAAATTCAGTGATCATTGTATTAATGAGAACGGCACAACAAAAATAGAGATTGGAATAAGTTGAACTTTTTCTTGTAAAAAAAAGAACCTCTACGGAGGGATCTCCCCCAATTACATCGGGGACCTGAGGTGGAGGGTGATGCATACAGCAGTTCCGCACAATCGTAGGATTCACTGGTTCACGGGCTCCGAAGATTGCCCTTTCTGTGGCCTTTGGAGTCCGTGGACCATGTCTATGTTTTGTGTCTTAGGTTGCACTCCCTTTTTGTTTTCCTCAAAAACCTTTTATTGATGTTCTGTTTGCACTTCAGTCACACGTTCCTGATCTACGGACACCTGTGCGGAGAGGGGCAGGTCGAGGTGGCGACCTCCTCGTGAACCTGGGCCTGGTGAAACGCGCCATTTACAGGTCCAGGCAGCGGGCAATCGAGGGGGCCGTCCATCCTGACTGTCTGCCCCTCTACCGCGGCTACGTTCGCGGCCAGGTGTCCCTGGAGAGGGAGCATGCGGTGTCCACGGGCACGGTTGACGCCTTATGTGCCCGTTGGGCACCGCAGGGGTTGGGGTGCGTTATCGGCCTGAATAATCACATTATGATTTGATGTTTTTAAGTTTCCTTTGTACTTTGATTTTTGTTCGGGCTGTTCCCCCTCCTTTTGGGGAGCTGCCCCTTTTACTTTGCCCTGATTTAATTTGAGTTTGTTTATTTTGTTTGACCTTAAAAGAGGCCAGTCCCAGTGTATGTGTGAGGTACTAATATAAGCTACCCATTTATTAGAACAGTATTCAAATCTTGGATAGATTTATGAGATATGAAAAAATTGTTGTTTTCCTCAAAGGAGGAAAGTAAACATCTTGGAAACAGTTGATCAAAGAGAATAGTGAGATGTGAAGAATAAAATTTAAAATATTGGAGAGCACTTCAAATGTTCAGTGTGTAAATAAATGCCTTGCCTGTAAAGTGCTGAACCACACAGGGAGGGAAGCTCCACAGAGTTTACTTTATGTGCATGCCAAGATTATTAATTGTAAGTGTGATAGGATTGGAGTGCTACGCTTGGTCTCAGCACTCTAGGATGAATATAGCTGGAGCTCCTGGGTTACTGTCTGTTGACTCCTGGTGAAATGTGCAACCTTGGCTAACAGGCAAAGAGAATAGAACCACATTCAGCTAAGATACCCTGTGTGGGCCAATAACTTCAGTGATGCAATCTGTGCTTGCGTAGAAAGGTTCATGGCGATGTGGCTGTGAAACAAGACGATAGATGGGTGTTGTCTGGAAGCAGGTGGGGGTTTTAGAAGATGCAGGAGAAAGATGGGATTTTGTTTTGGAAATTGGAATCTTTCTATCACTTGCCACAAAGAGTTTTTGTGAAGGGAAAAGTCACAATTTTCCTAAAACTCAGTGATATGTATTATCATGTTGCCACTTCTTGTATTTTATAATAATTCAATTTGTCCCACTTTCCTTGAAAAAGCACATGTATTTACAGCAAATCGCTAATAACTGGAGCTGATATTATCATTACTATTTCACTTTATGCATTTGAAAACTCATTGTGCTACAGTTGTGAGAGAGAGGCTCTTGTGCCTATATATAATTATATATGAGGACTACTGCAGTATATAAATAGCAAATGAGAATGTAGGAGGAATGGAGAACTGGAAGCACGGTAATTATTTTACATTAAAGATCAATCAATATTTTCTTTTTACTCCAAGCATTTTTAGTACAACAATTCGAACAATCTTCTCTTTAACTGGAAACAGAGCAATGTTTTAAAAAGTACTGGATTGAAGAGTATTGGTATAAGGCAGCTCAGTTACCATGAATCAGTGCCTCTGAACTTGTCAACACTGAGACTACCTGCCATCTGGAGAAAAAGCATTTGAACCAAATGGTAGCTTGCAACACTGAAAAAGTAGGAAATTAGTATAGGGTTCTGATATAATATAGAGTATATTAAAAAATCTCTGATTCTTTAAAAAATACATACTTCAGTACATGTTAATTGGATGTAGACACAGCATTCTGCTGCTTATTTGGAGGAGATTTTGGTACCTGACAGTTCATACACTTCGATATTTAAAAGTGACACTCCAAGTGGAATATGAAAATAGATACAGCAATCAATTAGCATTGGATTACCTGGATTCATATCCTCTCTTGCAACTTGAACTTGTGTTCTAAATGACATCCTAATTGTCAGCATTGGCTGTTGTGCAAAACCATTTAGATTTTGGGAAGCCTCACAGAGAAAAATACGACTTAGCTGCTTTTAATCCTGTTTGAGAAATGCCACTGTGATTGTTTTCACATGTTTGCTATCTTACCAACAACCTGGATTTATATAGCACCTTTAACATGATGAACCGTGCCAATGTGCTTCATGTTATAAAACCAATTTGATACGAGATCACATGAGTCATTGTTCAGGCAAATGGACAACGGTAGTATTAATGAGTTAGGTTAAAGGAAGGGCTCAAATAAGGAAAGCAAGGCAGAGTGGTTTGGGAGGGAATTCCAGAGATTAGAGCCAAATCAACTGAAGGCACAGCCAGAAATGGTGGAACAATTAAAATCAAGAATGCTCAAGAGTCATTTCAGAAGGAGGCAATTCGGCCCACCGAGTCCATGCCAATTCTCTGGAGAGCAATCCAGCCAGTTCCATTGCCCTCAGCCCTGAATCCCTCCAGTAACAATCCAATTTTCTTTTGAAATCAATGTTCATCTTCATTTTTGCCACCCTCAGAGACAATGAGTTCCAGGTCATTACCACTCGCTTTGTGTTCTACTTCACTTCCCCGGCATCTCTTGCCACAAACCTTAAATCTGTGCCCCCCTCATCCTTGAATTAACAGCTAATGGGGACAGCTTTTCTTTATCTGCTTATTTAAGCCTATAATAATCTTGTACACTTGTTTCAAATCTCCATCCAATTTCCCTTGTTCCAAGCTGTGATGAAGTCAGGCAATGATACAGAGTTGGAAATAAGATGGTCTTAGTGATGGCTTGGATTTGGGGAAATATCAACGTGGTATCAATATGACACCAAGATTGCAAACAGTCTGGTTAATCCAGAGGCAGTTAGGAAGGAGAAGGATAGAGTTGGTAGCTAGGGAATGGAGTTTGGGATGTGTACTAAAGATAATGGCTTTAGTTGGGGAAAATATCTACACGACAAATACAGGATAGAAGACAAGCAATTTAGCAGCAGTGTAGGTGGTAGGAAAAATAGGACTCAGCTGGGTGTTATCAGTGTGCATGTGAAAACTATTGTTATTTTTTCAGCTATTATCACTGAGGGAAATATGTAAATGAAAAATAGGGGGCCAAAGATAATTGAATGGGAGCAAGAAGAGAAGCCTTGTAAGTGATATTGGGGCTACCAATAGATAAAATGGAGCCTGCTAAGTGTAATCCCACCAAGCTGGATGACAGTGGAGAGAAGTTGAAGTGGAGTTAGAATCATAGAATCATCATAGAAACCCTACAGTGCAGAAGGAGGCCATTCGGCCCATCGAGTCTGCACCGACCACAATCCCACCCAGGCCCTACCCCCACATATTTACCCACTAATCCCTCGAACCTACGCACCTCAGGACTCTAAGGGGCAATTTTTAACCTGGCCAATCAACCTAACCCGCACATCTTTGGACTGTGGGAGGAAACCGGAGCACCCGGAGGAAACCCACGCAGACACGAGGAGAATGTGCAAACTCCGCACAGACAGCGACCCGAGCTGGGAATCGAACCCGGGACCCTGGAGCTGTGAAGCAGCAGTGCTAACCACTGTGCTACCGTGCCGCCCGTTGGAGGACCCTGCAGATGTTAGATGCCCGTTGGAGGACCCTGCAGATGTTAGATGCAAAGTTACCTCAAAACCTAGAGAATAACTTGGAACAATGGTTTTAAATATGTACTTTGTGATTCAGCACAAGGTGAGGAAAGATATGAGAACCAGTGAGGAAAGATCAGTCTTGCTGTTCGCATTCAAATTAAAGAATGTTTATTAACTTAAAAGAAATGCACAAGAAAAAACCACAATACAAAATAAAGATACAGTTAACTAAAATAATGGCTACACCCACAGTATCTTATGGAATTAACCCCATTCGCAACTATCTACATTCCTAAACTTTGAGAAAAGTCCCTTATCCCAAATCAACATCCCACACAGTCTGATTGAATCAGCCAACATAGCAAATAGTTACCAACCACAAGTTCTCTTTAAATTTAGGAAGTCTACTTTTTCGGTTCAGCATATTGTTTCTGAGGTTTACAAGCAGCTACTTGGAGCCTAGAATTCTATGCTCTGGGTGAGTTCTGCTTTTTGGTTGTGACACCTTACCAGCTATTGTCCTCTCCTGAACTCTGAGCAACTCACTGGCTACAAGTATACCATATTTCCCTTTTGATCTCCTATATACATATGACTTGTCTTGGATCAGGCTTTTGGCATATAAGTGTGAATTGTATTCTTGTATCTCCACTTTGAACTCACCTCTTCTACAGTTTTAACACCTAAATTTAAAAAAAAACATTATACTCCACTGTCACTTAAGTAAATACTTGCTTCCCTGCTGCTAAATTAATTTGAATATCAAAAACCCTCCAGACAGTTACACTCATCAGTTTCCCTTTTATCCAATGTGTTACCTTAATTTATCCAAAGATTCTTGAATCTTTATTTTCAATTCTTAAGTCTTCATTTTATTCTAAGATCTTGACACTAGGGTAGCTTTTTAATGCATTTGTGAGATGTAGGCTTTGCTGGCTTGCCAGCATTTATTACCCATCCCTAGTTGCCCTTGAACTGAATGGCTTGCTAGGCCATTACAGAGGGCAGTTGAAAGTCAACCACATTGCTGTGGCTCTGGAGTCACATGTAGGCCAGACCAAGTAAGGACGGCAGATTTCCTTCCCTGAAGGACATTAGTGAACCAGATGGGTTTTTCTGACAATCAGCAATGGTTTCATGGTCATCAGTGGATTCTTAATTCCAGATTTTTTAAAAATTGATTTCAAATTCCACCAATTGCCATGGTGGGATTCAAACCCAGGGCCTCAGAACGTTAGCTGAGTTTCTGGATTAATAGTCTAGCGATAATATCACTAAGCCATCACCTCCCCAATGATCATGCTCAACCATATCGAAGGCCACAGCAAGATGAGCAGGAACAGTTTACCTTTGTTGGCATGAAAGAAGATGTAATTTGTGACTCAAATAAGAGCTGTTATGATACTGTGGCAGGGGTGGGGGGGGGGGGGGGGGTGCAGGTGAGAGCAGAAGAACCTGATTGGATACAAATGTGGAGTTCAAAGAAAGATGGCTATTGACTTGGGAGACAACAACATGTTCAGGAACTTTAGAGTGAAACGGAAAGTTAAAGATTGTATGGTAGTTTGCAGAGACAGAGTCAATTGTTGTTTTGAGGAGGGGATGTTAATAAATTTAGAGGAGAGAGAGGTGGTACCTTGAGAGAATATTGTTTACAATATCAGCTAACATGGGGATCAAGAGGGGAAGTTGCGCAACAGTAATTGGAGGGAGCAGATCAAGGAGCAGGGGGAGTGTTCATAAAGAAGTTGAGCTTGGAGAGGTCAATTGGAGAGAAATTGGTGAAAATTGCAAGTTTGTGGCTTGGGTAGAGGATGTTTGGCCTGGTGAGTTCATGGGTGGAAGTGGAAGAAGCTGTGAGATGGTCTTAATCTTACTGACAAAGAAGTCCTTAAACTCTTCACACTTATTATTGGAGGTGAAGTTGGGGAGGAGGAGTTTGAGAAGGCAAATTGCAATCAGTAAAGAAACTGAGGGTCATCTTTGTATTCCAGGATGATCTTGGAATAGCAAGTAGTTTCAGTAGATGAAAGGGCCAGATTGTGCATGGGGGTGAATGGTTAAATCAGTTGTGGAAGTAATTGTCCCTTAGAGTGAAAGATGAAGACCATCCCGGAAAAATGGCCAGTGTGAGAGACAGTAACAGGGACATCAAAGATGGAGGTATGTTGTGGTCCTCAAGAGTGGACACAAAAGAAAATTAGGTTGGGATGTGGAAGGGGGACGTGTGTGAAGAGAGGAAGTAGATCAGACCTGGCCTGACTGTGATTCATAAGATGGGAGTAGATGATAGAATCCCTACAGTGCAGAAGGAGGCCATTCAGCCCATTGAGTCGGCACCAACTCTCTCTGACAAAGTACCTTACCCAGGCCCTTTCTCCATCCTATCCCCGTAACCCCACACATTTACCATGGCTAACCCATCTAATCTGCACATTTTGGGTCGCAATTTAGCATGGCCAATCTACCTAACCTGCACTGTGGGGGCGAAACCGGGGCACTCGAGGCAACCCACACGGGGAGCACGTGCAAAGTCCACACAGTCACCCAAAGCCAGAATTGAACCCGGGTCCCTGGCACTGTAAGGCAGCAGTGCTAATCACTGTGCCCAAAGTAGGACCACGTGAAATGGCAAAATCAAAGTGGTGGCTGTGAATATGGGTTGGGGAGTTTACATGGAGGGTGTGATTCATGGAGGATCCGAGGGCTATGAACACAGGAGAGAGAGAGAGAGCATGAGTTGAGATGGAGGTTGAAAACATCGAACATGAGAAATTGTTTATTCCAAGATTCTTAAAATACATTAAGATTAGTTACACTATAGTAGTCTTCATTATAGGCCTTGGAGATGGAGACGAACATCTCCAAGGCCATCCCCACACCCCCACTTCTTGCCTTCAAACAACCACGCAACCTCAAACAGACCATTGTCCGCAGCAAACTACCCAGCCTTCAGGAGAACAGTGACCACGACACCACACAACCCTGCCACAGCAACCTCTGCAAGACGTGCTGGATCATCGACACGGATGCCATCATCTCACGTGAGAACACCATCTACCAGGTACACGGTACCACCTCTTGCAACTCGGCCAACGTTGTCTACCTGATACGCTGCAAGAAAGGATGTCCCGAGGCATGGTACATTGGGGAAACCATGCAGACGCTGCGACAACGGATGAATGAACACCGCTCGACAATCACCAGGCAAGACTGTTCTCTTCCTGTGGGGGAGCACTTCAGCGGTCACGGGCATTCAGCCTTGGATCTTCAGGTAAGCGTTCTCCAAGGCGGCCTTCACGACACACGACAGCGCAGAGTCGCTGAGCAGAAACTGATAGCCAAGTTCCGCACACATGAGGACGGCCTAAACCGGGATGTTGGATTTATGTCACATTATCAGTAACCCCCCACAGCTTGCCTCCTGGACTTGCAGAATTTCACTAGCTGTTCTGTCTGGAGACAATACACATCTCTTTAACCTGTGTTGAATGCTCCCTCCACCCACATTGTCTGTACATTTAAGACCTGGCTGGCTGTAGAGATTTGCATTCTAATCAGTATTCTGTAAATTGATTTCTGTGTCTGTTTGCACTGTTTGAGAACAGATATCCACTCCATCTGACGAAGGAGCTGTGCTCCGAAAGCTTATGGTATTTGCTACCAAATAAACCTGTTGGACTTTAACCTGTGATTACCCCAGTCCAACGCCGGCATCTCCACATCAAAAATAGTATAAGCAGAGATGGTAGAGGAATAGGGTGAAAATTGATAGGAGGCACGTACTGAAAAGGCTGGCAATGCTTTAAGTGGAAAAATCACCTGATCCAGATAACTTGTATCCTGATAAAGTAAAGTTTATTTATTAGTCACAAGTAAGGCTTAAGTTAACACTGCAATGAAGTTACTGTGAAATTCCCCAAGTCACCACAGTCCGGCGCCTGTTCGGGTCAATGCATCTAACCAGCACATCTTTCAGAATGTGGGAGGAAAGCGGAGCACCCGGAGGAAACCCACGCAGTCATGGGGAGAACGTCTGGGGCGGCACGGTAGCACAGTGGTTAGCACTGCTGCTTCACAGCTCCAGGGTCCCGGGTTCGATTCCCGGCTCGGGTCACTGTCTGTGTGGAGTTTGCACATTCTCCTCGTGTCTGCGTGGGTTTCCTCCGGGTGCTCCGGTTTCCTCCCACAGTCCAAAGATGTGCGGGTTAGGTTGATTGGCCAGGTTAAAAAAATTGCCCCTTAGAGTCCTGGGATGCGTAGGTTAGAGGGATTAGCGGGTAAAATATGTGGGGGTAGGGCCTGGGTGGGATTGTGGTCGGTGCAGACTCGATGGGCTGAATGGCCTCCTTCTGCACTGTAGGGTTTCTATGATTTCTATGATTTTCTATGAACGTGCAAGCTGCACACAGACAGTGACTCAAGCCAGGAATCGAACCTGGGTCCCTGGCACTGTGAAGCAGCAGTGCTAACCACTGTGCTACCGTGCCACCCACAGTTAAAGGAAGTGAAAGGCTTGCCATGATCTTCCAGCCTTCCCTCGGTGTGGGAGGGTATCAGGGATCAGAGAGTAGCAGATGTGAAATCCTTATTCAAGAAAGGATGCTGGAACATTTATGGTAGCTACAGGTGCATCAGTTTAACATCAATGGTGGGCAAGGTTTTAGAAACAACAATCAGCGGAAAGAAAATAACAGGCAGATGGGAGAGGTTTTCAAAGATTTGTAAAAGACAGTTATGCTTGACTAATTGAATTCTTTGTAATAATTGGTTGAGGAAGGGAAAACAATAGATGGCGTCCATATGGATTCTAAGAAAGTGCTTGACAAAATGCCACATAAATAGCTGATTAGCAATATTCCACTGAATATAACGGTCAGTGTCAGCTTGGATTAAAGAAAATTTGGTTAAGGAGAGAAAACAGCAAGTCGTGGTCGATGTTTGTTTTTCAGACTGGAGGATGGTATGGTGTACACGCGTACGCACGCACATATACACACATATACACACATGCTCAAAATCTGAAATGAAAACAGAAAATCCTGGAAATATCTGAACACCTGTGGAGAGAAAAACAGGTAATGTTTCAGGTCTGTGTCTTTTTCATCAGTTATAATCAAGGCTATTTATGTGTTTTCTCAGAAAAAGGGGATGGTATCTCAAAATGTGATTTCCCAAAGCACTGAAAATTCTGGAAAATTGTTAATTTTTCTAAATAGGCAAAAAATAACTAAAAATAAATTAAGTGTAATAGACAAAACACTGTTACGATTTCTAAAATCATGTCATAACAATGGAATTCCTTAATCACTGTGAAACGGTGGTCCTTATGTGTATTTAATTAGAAGTTGATCTCTGCTGTCTAATTCACACATGGCATTATATTGGTTGGTCGGTCATGAATAGTTCTTGAGTTGCTAATATTCATGGCTTTGGAGTAGAAACCCCAATCTAAATTTTAACTGGAGTCAAAAGATTTATTTTCTAAACAACAGCATAACAAATGAACCATTATCAGACCAAATATTCCTATTAAGTATATTCCAATTAACAGACATGCAGTGCCACTGTAAACTGTGTCCACATTTAATCATTTCCTTTCTCTGTGAAACAAAATATTACATAACAAAATCGTATGCCTACAACTAGAAAAAGGGAAAGAATTTCAGAATACAGCAACTTCCTCATTAGTGTAGAGGTTAGTATTTCTTAGTGTCACGTGGGAGAAAGGGGGTTCAAATCTCCGGGGTGCTGCCAAGTTCCATGACAGCGCGGTGACTACGTCTGTTTGGTGCGGGCTCATTGGTTTAGGGGTATGATTCTCTTTCAGGGTATTTCAGTCGATGAGTATGCAAAGAGGTCCCAGGTTCAAATCCCAGACGAGCCCTTTGACTCCTTTTTGGGCAGCACGGTGGCACAGTGGTTAGCACTGCTGCCTCACAGCGCCAGGGACCCAGGTTCGATTCCTGGCTTGGTTACTGTCTGTGTGAAGTTTGCACATTCTTCCCGTGTCTGCGTGGGTTTCCTCCGGGTGCTCTAGTTTCCTCCCACACCCCAGATGTGTGAGTAAGATGGATTGGCCATGCTAAATTGCCTCTTAGTGTCGGGGGGCTAATAGGGTAAATAAGTAGGGTTATGGGGATAGGGCCTGGGTGGGATTGTGGTCAGTGCAGACTCGATGGGCCAAATGGCTGCCTTCTGCACAGTAGGGATTCTATGTTCCAAAGTGGTTAATGGTCAATAAAGTACTTGTTGAATTGTAGTTAGGGTTGTAATGTCGGGAATGTAGCAGCCCAGCAAGCTCCTGCAAAAAGCAATGAGGTAAATGACTAATCATATTTAATTGGTCGCAAAATATATACTGGCTCAAGACACAAGGTAAAGCACCACTCCTGTGGTGAAATCTTTAAATCCTCCTGAGGAGACAAACTGGGCCTCGGTTCAGCATCTCTTTGAATAGATGGCACCTCCAAAATTGCACATTCCCTCAGCACTGCGCTGGGAATGTTGGCCTGGCCATGATGCATGTAAATTTGTATAATTTTGTGGAACAGTTGATTGAGACATTGTTTTTAATACAATTAATCATCAAGGTTTTGTTGCTATAATTGTATTTTTGTTCATTACTAGATAATGGCGTTCTCCATCAAAAAAGATCTTTGGACAAGTTTTGAATCCAGGAGAATTTGAATTGGAATGAGTGCAGTATTCTCCCAAGTCCCCACATGCAGTTATTTAGTGCGCTATTCCTAATTGTTACTTTTTGGAGTTCAGTTTTGATATTGTATTTGAATATTCAAATCTTGGTCATATTTCCATGTAACAGTTCCTTATGGGAACAGTAACTCATGGCACAATGTGTACAAGGTGACAGTTGAAAAATTATTTCCACACGTCATTGCATTAGAGTTGCTTGGACTTTGTGTTAAGCACTCTACACTGACATTTAAATGTTTCGGCTCTAATTTATGCAACATTGTTTCATCAGTACGAAACACCTTGGCATTGTAATGAACCCAAATGACCAATTGGGTGATTTTATAACCTGGTTGAAGTGCAGAGGAAGCATTTGTCATTTACGTGTCATTTTAATTAAAGACAAGCATTCATCTATCATTGCAATTCTATATTCTGACTGGTGTGATAAATTAATGTGGGTTTTCACAGAATTAGTCGTGTTATGGTCAAGTCACATTTTGCCATCGTCCTGTTAAATTATACTACGGTGTAAAACTGCCCTAACTGCTTCAGTTGCTGTCTTGTGGACAGTCCATTCACTCATAGTCCCTGCAAATGTTGTCTGTCATCTAAATTAAATGAATATGTAAAGCCTCAGTCCAGTTCTTGGGGAAGTTTTTTTTTTGCCAATCTTTAATCCTGCTGAGAGCCAACAAATGATTCGAGGCAATAAGTGCAGATGAAAAAGATGTTAGATATATGAAATAAGGGTGGTTTTTGAAAGTTTCAAATTAAGACAGTTTGACTAAAAGACAAAAGGCAGGTGTACAAATGGGGAAGGGTGGAATGCTATTTGTGTCCTAGATTACTGTTTTATGTAGAGTATCAGTTCTCCACCTCAATCATGAATCCTTTGCAGAAACTCCCACTGTAACATACAACATACATAGCACTGATCACAGTTCTTCTGTGCTATTTGCGATGATCTCTTACATTGGCCTTTTTAAAAAAAAAAATCAGATTTAAATGAAATTAAATGTCAATTTAACATTTTGATGATTTGGAATTTTCTAAAGAATGTTGTTGATCCGACTGAGAAAAGTGGCTTAAAGGAATTCCTCAGCATCTGGATGAATGGATTTAATACACAAAACGGGGCTGTAGTTTCCTTGGGTACGGGGGGGGGGGGGGGGGGTTGTTGTTGTGGTAGTAAGATATTCCATAAATTAGGAATTATTTATATTGGTTTTCTTGCATAGAAAATTGTAGTCCAGGTGTTAAGGCTGCAGTGAGGAGCATTGACCAGTCACCTATCTGTGATTTAAGATCGCTGTAAATGTTTAGGGATAGTGCACTAAAGTGCAAATGTTCTTCACAACCTTCTCGTCTTTCCTGGAGGCATTAGTTTAACTGGAATGTACAGTGAAACTGGCGAAAGTGGACACCAGTAACAAAAAGACACTTGGCAACAGTCCCAACTCGACTGAGTTATAACGGATACAAACTTCCCCTTTGAAACCACAGACACTTGCATATTGTTAACTATTATTAACAGCTTTCAATGCACTACGTCAGAATGCAACTTAAAACATTGAACATGCGGATAAGTGTGAGGTGAGAGTGCATTAAAGAAACAGCTTATGTGTACAGGGAATCTCATTATTCAGTATACCTAGCAGCAGCTGTGACACAGCGATAGAGGAATTTCTCTGCTGCTATGGATGCTGGATAAAAAAGTCAGTGTTATACAAAAACCAGGAATGGTGGGAGGAGTTGGGAATTGGAAGCCCTGAAATTGTGGGAAGAACATGCAGAGGGTGCTAAACATACCGAGGGGAGTGATGCCATACTCCTGAAATCCTGAAGACCGGCAAGAGCACTGGGAGGACAGAGGTCTTGGGAGGGAGGGGTGGAGAGAGTGGTTACTTTGTTCCTGGTTCATGCCTTCCCCTGTTCAGCTGCTCTCAAGTGGCTTCCTGGCTCTTGAAACTTCTCGCACAACAGCTGCTGATGCAAATCCATTAAGATCCTGAACCGCAGGAATTCTTGTGAAAGTTATAGAGGTCATGTGATGTGATGCCATATAACCCAACAACATATGTTTACACGAACACATAATCAATGCAACTAGAATGAATAGCTGTACCCCACCAGTACATCAAGTACAAACACTACTAGTGCTACTAACAGCTGTGTACCACCACTATCCCCAGCGCTTTAAACATTAGTTGGGGCACCATGGAAAGGGGTCTGCAGAACATTAGATTTCCCTCACTGTTACATATTTAAGTGGTTGCATGATTGCTTTAAGAGCGGTCACATGATTTGATGGTGAGTTCAATTTTATACTCTGTGCAGTCAACAGCTCCTGCAATAAACCTGTGTTGCTATTTTGAATCTACATGTGCAAACCACATTTGTTTCTTTTCATCCAAAACTGACAACCCACAACATAATTAGGGCATTACAAAAAGAAAATTGGCGACGAGTCAGGATTTTGTTTCACTGAGAACATCGAGAAATGATCATTAGTAGTAAAAACAAAATTATGGGTCCTCGCACTTTGAATATTAGAAGGCTGGGGAAAATCAACAGGATTAAGGATTGAAGTGCCAGTGTAAAAAACAAACAAAGGAGAAAAAAATTGTGTTTCTAACTGAAAATAAAATTGGGTAGACTCCTCTAAGCTGTTGGGTCAGACCAGGAGGCTCCCTACGCATTTGAAAAGAGGCGAAAGATCTCTGTGTTTTTTCCGATCAGAAAGTGAGAGATTCCAGGCAGTATTTGGCATATTTGAAAATAATATGCTGCATGGCTGTGGCCGTTTTAAAAAAAAAAATCAAGTCAACATTCTCCGGTGTAAAAAGGGGAGTACTGGGAAGGGACTAAAAAAATACTGAGCAGCCTCGAGTTGCTAGTGCCTGCAAGAGAAGTGGCAGATCAATTTGGAGCCACGAGTCCTTTAAATGAAGAAAATGCATCATGGAGTTTCTATGCCATGCGTTTTCAGTAATTTGCACAAGTTTTTCTCAGTACAATACGAAGTAAAACCTTCAATTTGCTCTGGAGATAGGAGCCAAAACATATGATGACTTGACAAAGATCCTGTAATGGAGGGATATGGAAACCCTTGTTTTCTGACATTAAAACAAAGTAGACTAGTTTAAAATAGGGACAACAGTGTGCCTTATATATATATTAAAGGTAGCAAATGTGCCTCACTTATATGCAATGAAAATATTGTCTGCATAAGCACATACATCATTTTTGAACAAGTATTATAGATTTAAACTGTATTTTTGTGTTTTATTGTAAGCTTTGGCCAACGAGCAGTTTATCCCTTGTCATAATGGGAAATAGGTTTAAGCAGACGGACCACATTCTTTTGGAATAAAGAAGTATAAAGTAGTATACCCTATTATCAGAGGCAGGCTAGGCAGCTGTAGTACCAACATGTTTGAAATGACGAGAAGGATTCAGCTTCTAGCTGTAATTAATAGCTGTGATGTGGCCTCTACTGATAAGGGGACAGGGAAAATGACTCCCTTATTGTTCTCAGTGCTGCAGGTGTTAGGTTCCAGGGTTGCTCCTATCAGATTTGCGTAGGTAAAGTTACTTGGCAAGGCGGGGTGGGGGCAAAGAGTCTATGGGTTTGGTTGACCAGTAAATTCCTAATTCTGCTAGAGGGTAGAATGCTTCTGGCTGAAGTAACTGAAGCGTATTAATGTAATTGGACTATCCAGTTTGCATGACAGATGGGGCGGGAAGATCAAATCTTCAGAAATGTCTGTGTTGTGCCCATGTGATGTTACGTCAGAGAGAGACTAGAATCTTCTGACCATCCTCTCCCAATACATGTTAATTCAATGAAACATCTTTTAACTGCATACTGTCTTTTGCAAGTCTTTGTGTTTGCTGTGTTCGACTGAATACAAGACTCCCAGGGGATGCCCCAAGAAGTTCCCCTTACAGATCCTTGAAGAGCATTACTCTACAAAACCATTGATCATCGCAGAACGGTTCAGGTTCCACCAAAGGAATCAAGTGGAAGGCTCAGTTTTTGGCAACCTTAAAAAGGCTGACATAATATTGTGGGTCATTAGAAGGTACTCTTCAAGAGTATCGATGAAACTGGCTACTCAATTCATAATTTGGTGCAGGAATGAAGATCCGCAAGTTGGAAACCACCCATAAGAAATCAAAACAGCAACAAGAATGCCACAGATGTGCCAAAATGGGCTATTCAGTGAGTGAATGCTGGAGCAAGGATAGTCAATGCAGGAATTGTGGCAAAACAGGTCATGTTACAAAAGCTGGTTGAGTTAGGCCACCTTCTCCAGAGAAGATTATTCAGAAGAAGAATCTGGGTATCTTCAGAAGAAGAACAAATTGCATTCTACAAAAGAATTTACATCATGAAAGAAAATAATTTTGACTATGAAGAACAGAATGTCCAGAAATATGTTGAAGAGCTCCAACTTATCCATACAGGGTGAATCACATAAATTCTGCTGACTCTGAAGTTAAATGGATAACCTGTTGTAATGGAGGTTGATACTTGTGTTGCTGTATCTTTAACTCCTGAGACTACATATGAAGAAAAGCTAAAGCATGTCCCTTTAATACCTACTGATGTGATTTTAAGGACATACACAGAAGAGATCATGCCATTAAAAGGTTACATCGCGGCCAACTTAGAGTTGAGTGGACAAACAGTGGAGTTACCTCTTTGTGGTCCGTGGTTATTTTCCAGCTCTATTTGGGAGAACGTGGTTGGAGAAGATAAAGCTTAACTGGAGTGCTGTCAACAGACTGATCGATGTCAAATCAGCTACTGGATAATTATAGAATCCCTACAGTACAGAAGGAGGCCATTCGGCCCATTGAGTCTGTACCGACCATAATCCCATCCAGGCCCAATTCCCGTAACCCAACGCATGTACCCTGCTAATCCCCCTTACAATTGGTCTATTCAGCATGGCCAATCAACCTAACCCTGCACATCTTTGGAGTGTGGGAGGAAACCGGAGCACCCGGAGGAAACCCACGCAGACATGGGGAAAATGTGCAAACTCCGCACAGACAATGACCCGAGGCCGGAATTGAACCTGAGACCCTGGCGCTGAGAGACAGCAGTGCTAACCACTGCCGCCATGCCGCCCCCCAAAAAATGCTGATGTATTATTACGTTTACCGTTGCATATTGAGCAGATGCCACCAACTAGTTTTTGAAATATTCTTTATTTTCTATGAGTCGATCATTTACCTGTGACAGCTTCTCAAGTTAAGAGACATATCAGAAATAGCCCAGTGATAGGGAAGATGATGGATATGGTATTGAAAGAAATAATAGCTGGAATGCATCCTGATTTGAAACCATATGTGTCAAGAAAGCTTGAGCTGACCATCCAAGGTGGGTGTCCATTGTGGGGAATCTGAGTGATCATTCCTCCTGGTCTGCGTGGAAGAGTTCTTGTACAACTACATGAAGGACGTCCTGGTAGAATCCAGATGAAGTGATTAGCATACAGTTATTTTTGGTGGCTGGGCCTGGATGCTCAGATTGATGGGGAGGTCACTGAATAACCGTCAAATTTAGGAAACCTGTCTGACTTTTGCCTCATTTCCTTAACCAGAGAACCTAAACATTCTGAAGTTAAAGTAAGTGCCACTAAAACTGGCTTAGTTGAAATTGGAATAACTCAAATTGGAATGAGTAATTGAACTGGAGACCTCACCCAGCTATAAGACCACGCTGCTCCATTTTCCAAGCTGTACTGCCTCCACGGTTCAATATTTTAATTTTTTTATTAGATGCATTAGCTGAGTCCTGCTGGCAAATCAAAATACTGTGGGTTAATAACTAACCAGTTGCGGAGAATTAGAAATTACTATTTCCGAAGTGGTAAAGTGAAAGCCCGTTCACCATATGTGCGTATAAAAGAAGATAGCAGGAAGAGACAGCTCAGTCTGTCCCCTTTTATCTGGTAGGAGTTACGTGCCCTTAGTCTAATTTTGTTCTGTACTTGAAATTATGAAGCAATGATTGTCATGTGTTGGCCAATATGCAACTGTACAGAGCATTCTCAGATAATGACACAAGAGCAGGGCTTGCAGGTCCAGTGCCCTGCCAAGTACAAATGAAGACAAAAAACATATTGCAGTAAGAATTGCATTCAAAAGTTCATATTGTCCACCTTTTCCATGAGTTTGAATTGAGATTAATAGTCGTGTGCGGCCTTGAATTGATTTTCTGCCTGCTGGTTTATTGTTCAGAACAATTGTGAAAATACGAACGCCGAGTTAAAGTAGAAATAGTTTAACCTTCAGTATTAGATACATGTGCGGCAGCTGGCTGAGGCCTGATGTAACAATGGCTCATCTTACAGCAAGGGAGCCAACTGAACTCTTTAGTTAATTGCAAGAAAGAAGTCTCTCAAGCACTGGGATTTGTTTACTTTAAAACAAAAAGGTTACGCTGTTCTTCATATGCTACAATTTGGAATGAAAAATCAGTTATAGTTATGGATTTTAATCATATACATTCATTCGCAAGGGGAAAACATATTAAATATTCAGTAGTTGGCAGTGAAGCATGAATCCACCAAGGGATTTGGGAACATCATAAATACAGAGACAACCGAGGCTACTTAATGGAAGCCATCTGGAGCCAAAAACTACATTTTTTTCCTTTGATCTGATCCTATTTATTTTCATAGTAATGTAACATGTTTCATAGTAGGCTCTTGGCATTCAGGAAATCTATTGCAAATGACAATCTATTTGTCAAATTATATGACCAATTACAGTGGGTAACTTTGCACGTTTCACAAGATGGAACAAATAAGGGATTTGTTTTTGTAATTCTAAAATAAGATTTCAAGTGTTCTGAACCTCTGGCATATCCTTGTTTTATTTGAAAAAATATTCAGTTGGCACAAGTCATTGTGGTGCCTGTGCCTTTTTTTTTAACAAGGTAAAATTTTATTTATTCTTTCATGGGAGGTGGGTGTCCCAGGCAAGGCCAGCATTTGTTACCCTTGAACAGAGTGGCTTTCTAGGCCATTTTGGAGGGCAGTTTAAGAGCTAACCACATTGTTGTGGGTCTGGACTCGGATGTAGGCCAGACCAGGTAAGGGTGGCAGAGTTTCTTATCCAAAAAAAGTTACTGAACCAGATAGGTTTTTGTAAAATTTCCAAAAGTGAAATTTTAAAAATATTGCCACTATCTCTAACTAAATTAAAAAGGGACAAGATGCAGCATCATCACTACAGTCAACATTATTTCCAGTTGGAAATTTGCATTCAACAAATTTTTACAGAAGGGTTCAACACTATTCCATTATCTATAATAGTAATAGGAGTGGCCCATTCAGCTTTTCAGACTTAATGTTCTGGCATTCAATTAGGCCATGGCTGATCTGGACCTAAGCTCCATTTACCTGCCTTCGATCCATATTCTTGACAGCAGGCAGGATGTCCAGAATGCTTGCCATGTGCTGCAGTCTGCAACAGGTTTTGGACCTGCAGGAGTAACATGTTTTAGAGATCAGTTGCCCTCTGGATAATGCTGAGGAGGAGGATGGTGATGAGGGTGCTGGACCACTGAAGCTCTCAGTTATTAATGTAAGATTCATTTCGGTTACATCTGTGGGGCAATGCTGCAAGCACAGAAATGCTTATCCTTTCAATCACACCCCGCCACTGACACAAAGCAGTCATGCAAACAGCCAGCCCAATTTAGCACCCTTTGCCCATCTTCCCCTCCTGCAACCCCATCCATTGATCCCGATCATTGCATGTCTTCCAATTCATCAGCAAACAATTTAAAATTCACCTTGCCATACAGCAAACAAGGATGGGCAAGATGGTGAAGCAGTGCAAAAGAACAACTTTCATTTGCTTTAACAAAGCAACAGAAACTTAACAAAAAATTGCATTTAACTTATGCCCACTTGTGCCACTGTAAAACCTTACTCTTCCTTTTCTTACCACTCCCACGTGGTGCAACCCCTGTGACCTGAGCAGAGATGGAGGCAAGCTACTCAGATCCCTGCTCTGACCATTATGCTGCTCTTGGTTGATAAGAACATGAGAACGAGGAGCAGGAGTAGGCCATTTGACCCCGCGAGCCCACTCCACTATTCAATAAGATCATGACTGATCTTTTCGTGGACTCAGCTCCACTTACCATAACGCTCACCATAACTTTTAATTCCTTTACTGTTCAAAAATCTTATCTATGTTTGCCTTCTAAGCATTCAACAAGGTAGCCTCAACTCTGGGCAGGGAATTCCACAGATTCACAACCCTTTGGGTGAAGAAGTTCCTCTTCAACTCAGTCCTAAATCTGCTGCACCTGCAAACCAACCTTTTTGCGATTCATGCACAAAGACACCCAGGTGCCTTTGCACAGCAGCGTGCTGCAATTTTTTACCATTTAAATAATAGTCCATTTTGCTGTTATTCCTACCAAAATGGATGACCTCACATTTACCAACATTGTACTCCATCTGCCAGACCCTTATCCACTCACTCAAACTATCTATATCCCTTTGCAGACTTTCAGTGTCCTCTGCACACTTTGCTCTTCCACTCATCTTGGTGTCATCTGTGAATTTTGATACACTACAGTTGGTCCCCAACTCCAAATCATTTATGTAAATTGTAAACAATTGCGGTCCCAATACTGGTCCCTAAGGCACAGCACGAGTCACTGACCGCCAACCAGAGAAACACCCATTTACCCCCCACTCTTCTTTCTGTTAGTTAACCAATCCTCTATCTATGCGAATACATTATCCATAATGTGTTATTTATAACCTTTATCTTATGTAGCAGTCTTTGGGTGTAGCACCTTGTCGAACGCCTTCTAGAAATCCAGATACACCACATCCACTGGTTCCCCATTGTCCACCACACTCCTAATGTCCTCAAAGTATTCCAGTTGATGACCTCTGGATTTTAGAGCCTAATAAGGATGAAGGTGCAATGCTCAGATGCTCTTTGAGAGATTCCAAAGAAGAAAGTGCCGATGAGAGTAATGCAGGACCAGCTGATCATACAGCTGTGGAAGATACCCTTTTTAATGTAGGTTCACTTAGGCTGCACCTATGGACCATGACACGTGCAGTAGCCACTCCATCCACCATAATCCCACCAACTGCTGTACTCATACAGGGCTCAGCAAAGCCTTGTACAATGGTAGCAAGACTTTTATATTCTAGTCCCCTTGCAATAAAGTTCAACATAGTATTTACTTGCTGTACTTACATGCTGATTTTGTGTTCCTTTTAAGAGTTCTCCCAAGTCTCTCGGAACATTAACATTTAAAACATATTCTGCTTTTCTGTTCTTACTTTCAAAATGAATGATCTTGCACTTCACCACGTTATACTCTATCTGCCACCTTGTTGCCCACTCACTGAATCTGCCTTATCTCTTCACAGCCTCTTTGTGTCTTCCTCACAGTTTCCATTTCTACCTAGCTTTGTATAGTCAACAATCTTGAACCTATTGCTCTGTCTATATCATTAATATATATTGTAGCTGAGACATCAGCACCGTTTCTTATGGCACCCTGCTTCTGCTGCATGCATGAAGAGCCTGCCAGAGTTGAAAGATGTGAATTAGTACTTGAAAAGTAAGAATGTTGCAAGTTATCAATATGAAGGTTACGGTATCTTACTGTTGAAATCAAATCAACATGACTGAGTATGTTATGTGGGTCGCTGAGACTTTATTGTGAAACCTGGGATATTTGGGTGGTCCTCATCTCTGCATTTTCGACAACAGTTGCCAAAACTCCAGGTATCTCTAGTGCCACCTCTTCTGTATTTGTGAACTTGCAGATCTGTGGTGGTCCATGTCCAGATCTCTCCTCCTCTCATATTCTGCAGTGAGGGAAAATAGAGACTTTAGAATCTCTGTAATTGCTTACCGTTGTTTATCTGATGGTTACAGTAAATTTGGTGAGGGTGTAAATGAAGAAGAGGCATGAAAATGAGTAAGAGTGGTGGATGGATTAGATGGGATTTCACTAAGTGTGTAGAAGAGAAGGATGGGTGTTTGTGCAACGTATGTGTATATAATGGAGTAGGCTTGAGAATTCAGAATGAAGGAAGGGATGGCATGTTGCTTACAGCAGAATGTGGGGAAGATGCAGTTGTACTCACTTTTTCTGACCTGTTAAGGCAGTAAACCACTTTCTAAACTGAATCTGAGTGTGGCTGCTGCCCTCCTTTTCCTCTTCCAAGCATGTATTTTTGGTGTCTGTGGCAGGTTTATTCTTCCCTTTGTTGGGGAGGAGTATCTCTTTGTGGCTTCTCTGAATTGCCATTGCCTACTTAATAATGGGTCCTATGACTCCATGATAAAATAATACTCAGTGTCTGAGTAATGCAAGGACAGAGTAATGAATTTATACAGGTAATTTCCAATACAAATGTGGACCTGGGCATTTATGATCAAAATTGTTGATACAAAATGTGTCATATTTAAGCATATCTGTCATTGCCAAATTCAAATATAGAATTAAGATTAGATGATTGTAAATTGTCATCAATGATCACTGATGTATCTTCCACATCAGACATGAATCCACAACATGCGTTGAATGGTGGCAACTGCCACAACGTGGACTGTAAGAAAAAACTGATCTTGTATGCAGGACGTTTTCATGGCTATGGTGAATTGTGATAACTAAATGAACATAGGTAAATACAGATTTAACTATCTTCATTTCAGAAATCTTGATTAGATTGGCTGTAAAATGAAAAAAATCAGAATACTGATTTTTACTTCACTCTGTCTCATCTTGCATTGCATTTTCTTTAAGTATTATCATCCTGATCTTGTGGGTATCTACCAAGTTTTAAAACAATTGGGAGTTGTAAAGTATTCACTATATAACCAGTATGGAAATGTGCAGTACATACCAGTATTATCAAATCCACAGCCAACAAATACCTGAACTAACTCATTGTGGCATGAACAATATTTCTTCAGGGTATTCTTGATGTGGAAATTAGTTGGAAGTGTTACAATCTGAACTGCTAGCTAGTTATGAATACTAAGTTACCAAAATCATTGATTCAAGTGTTTGTAGTTGCTTTACATAATGTAATACGGATGCTGCACAACATCCAACTGGTGAAACATTGTGTTCTTTACATACAATTACTGTCAGTTATACAATTTAACTAAGATCATTTTTCTCTGTTAAGCAGAGAAACATCAATAAGAATGCAAACTTGTACTTTGGATTTAGACTGTTTATTTTTTTAAATTAAAACCTTTGTGAAGTTCAGTGAATTGGCTATGCATATGCAAGTGTGATCATGTTGTGATGATTCCAGTTTCTAGACAGTTAGTGCTACTTCAAATGTTAACCAAGGAATTCAAGTATTAAGTTTCTATTAAAATTCAGCAATTAAACCTTGAGGATCATGAATGTGTATATACAGCGAAAAATGCATTCGCTACATCATTACAATTTTATTGAGCCACCTGTAAATAACCCTGAAGAAAATGTTAGAGCAATAAATGGGTATGCTTAGTGGTTTAGCTGCACAATAATAAATTGGAAAATGTATTAAATCTCAGTTCAAACATGGATATTTTGAAGTTGTGATGTGTCTGCAGATATTTACATTTCTAGTCCTTGTATTTATTTGTATATTAATTCTGACTCTTAGTATGGATGATGGGCCCTGTGGCTTTTACCACGTGGTTTTAATAAAGCACGAGATATGCATGAGCATATGAGGAGTGTGTGGGAAGTTGTGTATATCAAAGCTTGGAAAAATACCTTGTTGAGTAGTTGAGTCACAAGGCAACCAGGAACACTCGTGGGAAGCTGTACTAAAATGAGATGGAATGTTACTGCATATAATAATTGTATGTCCTTTTGAGACCTACTGGGAGCCCTGATAAATTTATTATTGGACGAATGCCAGTAGGAACACGTGTTCCTTCTTGCGGTGCCAAAAAGAATATTATGTACAGTGCCATTCACTGCTCTGTGTCATTACCAAATATGTAATTAACAGAAGGGTATTAAAATGGAATTTAATGTGTGACCTCAATTTTCATTTTTAATTTCTGATTACTGAGTATCTTCCTTTGCATGTCAGCAAATGCTACACTACCAAATCTTTTTGCTAAAAATGTATATAGTTTGTGTGACCATCGTTTTAAATTTGATTTCACGTGCTCCTCGAGAGACTCGGATTACTTGGTCTGCTAACGATAAAAATAAAGATGTGTGGAAGCAGTAGTTAAGCTGCAAATGGTGATACTGAAAGGATTCTTCAGAGCAAGCAAACTAAAACTAATTAACGTCAAACCTTTCAAACTCTAAAATAACCCATAGAAAAAAATGGCATCAGCTACATAGCTTTTCTCTACATGTTGCTTAGTAACATTTATTGCAGATGTTCAGGCGATAAGGGAGTAGATTTATTGTTGTACACAATTATTATTTTGATTTGACACATTGCACTTGAAGATCTTTTAATTGAACCTGCTGATGCACATAGTTTGTTGGCTGGGATATGTGTAAGAACAATGTCACTAAATAAATCTATAAGAGAACCAGCGATTAAACATAAGAATGGATAATGATTGAGCTGACCTATGTTTGCTTTTTTTAACATTTTATTTTTATAATCCTTTCCCCTACATTCAGAATATTCCCTCGCATGGTGGTTCTCAAATGGTTATGACACATTGCACTTGAAGATCCATACCCCTTTCCAGGGGTATGCGACACATGGCTTTATGGTGGGCAACTGTCCAGGGAGTCAAAGTCAGAAGTAATCTAGTGAGCAGCAGCCAAAGTGTTCTGGTCCCTTTCCCGTGCTGTTGCTCTTCTCTTGCTCTCTTGGTGTTCTCTCCATATTCTGCTCTAATCACGGTCCTGCCCTCCTGGTGCTCCTCCCAAGGATAAGCTGACTGCAGTGAAAAATCCGGCACACCCAACTCGCTGTAATTAATACCTGTTTGCTCAGAAACATTATTAAAAGAATCTACATGTAGCACTTTCATATAGTACTCTAATTAGATGGAGGTGGTGGGGGCATGTGATTACTCATTTGGGAAGGCATCTTTCAACAAACAAACTTTGAGAACCAGTGCTCCAATAGATGAGTTGATATGACACTTGCACACTGGCTTCTTCTAGGGCTGCCTTTGGGCATACAAAGTATAAAGGAAGAGCTCCGGAGGAAGGAGAAGGCAGTTATCGTGGCAGAAATTCATATTTTTAAAAGCATTTCTCATTGTCCCTGCCCAAACAAAATAATTAGTCAGCGTTCATAAAGGAACTAATTAGTAAAGACTTTGTTTGAAACTTGATACAGATAGACCTGTGTGGGTCTCTGTTACATTTTTGCCTTCAGTCCATGTGAGAAATCATCTTGCCTCCATTCAGCATCTCACTCTGAAGGCCAAGCCTGGATGATATATTCATTGAGTAAAATTTGACTAGAAATGGATATCCTACTGGTTCAAGGATAGCAGCATATTTGATTTGTGTTAAAAAAAAATGCTTTGCAAAACTCCAGTTCATTGTACACAATGAGGAAAATAACCTGTAGGCAAAGTTGATAGCTATTGTGCAGCAACAAAATCCCACAAAACAGTGAAATCGTGGGCAGAGGAATGTTTTCACCCTTCGCCAGTCTGTAAATATATTTCAAAAACTAGTCATGGATTTCAACAAAATTTGGTACACAAGGTATGGCCTGAGGGCTGGTTAGCTTTTGGCAAAAATGTGAATCCAGATCTGGATCCTGGAATTTTTTGAAGGATCCATCCTTGACGTTATTAGAATGCTGTTGATTGTTTTAGATGTTGTGGATTCTTTCAGCTCTGGTGATGCAATTTGTCACGGCTGTCAAAACGTGAGCAGAGTTTTTCAGAGCAGATTGTTGGATGTGGATTGGTCTGAAGCCTCCTCGGTGAGGTGGAAGCTCTTATTAAAAATATTTTTTTCAGCAGAACATCAACCAGGCAGGAAAAGGCCTCAGTGAAGAACTGTGTAATTGTAATAATGCTGAGTTAAAACAGCTTGGCGGAGGCATGCACTCCATTGAGTGCTTTCTTTACTAGTTTTTAATGGTATTCTTTGAGGAGGAATATAAACCAATACACCTGCAAAATAAGTTGTTTCTCAAATAATGCCATGGGATCCTTAATGTCCACTTAAACTATTGGAACAACTGAATGATAAAAGAAAGGTGTGAGGAATGGTGGCAAGGCAACAACTATGTGATTCAGATCATGGACAAGTAATTTATGGTTATTTAATTTTGGGGGTGGGAGAAGTTTGCAGATGAGAACAGTTTCTTTTGGAGGGGGAAAATTGAAGAATTATTAAATCTAGAGGGTGTAACAAAACAGGGAATGTAGCAAATTCTTACATCAAGAATTCTTGGAATTCATCTCCTCAAATTAAGGTCTACTTTTACTTGAAGATAAATTTTAAACTTTAAATCTGAATGTTTTCACACTAAATGAAGTTTCGCAAAAACAATCAGAGAATAGAGGGGATTCTGAAGTTCTCAAAATGAAAATAATTTCCTTGTTTGGAATATTGGAAGACACCGTTGGACACTTGGGGCTGGATTTTCTGGTGGGAGAGAGGAAATGAGAACAGGATTCGATTCTGGGTCATGAACCTGCCTCTATCACGAAACTGGAGTTGGCAGCGATTTTTCCCGGGGTCGGAACTTAATTAGGTAAAGTTCTAACATCCAGTTAGGCTGCCAGTATGGCAGAATAGAGATGATGTGGAGATGCTGGTATTGGACTGGGGTAAGCACAGTAAGAAGTCTCACAACACCAGGTTAAAGTCCAACAGATTTATTTGGTAGCACAAGCCACAAGCTTTCGGAGCACTGCCCCTTCATCAGGTGAGTGAACCTTCAACACCTGATGAAAGGACAGTGCTCCGAAAGCTTGTGGCTTGTGCTACCAAATAAACCTGTTGGACTTTAACCTGGTGTTGTGAGAATAGAGCTGAGCAGCCTCCGGAGTGGGCACCTGTTTTTAAAAAAAATCTGTAAGTATTTCTATATGTAAAACAGTAGAATTGCTGCTTTCAGCCAATCTTTAACATCTGCAGTTTGCTTGGTCAATGCCCTCCAGCCTTTCCCAAACCCAAAATTCCAGAGAACAATGCTTTAAGTCCTCTGTTGGAGACTTAAATCAATCCTTATGTATTGAACATCACTTTGTATTGATCCCCACATCAATTGACGCAAGTATATCCCTTCCTGTCATCTTCAATACCACTCCACCCTCCGAAAAGCCATTGGCGCGAGAAACAGAGGTGGAACATCTGGCTGTTTGACGTAGCTTCCACTTTTTTGTCCTGTCTGCCTTTGTTCCAACCCTATCCAGGATGCTAAAACCTGACCCTTGGTGCCACATACGTCTACCCATCTGCTTAATGGCAGAGTTCGATCTGCAAATCCCAAACAATATTTGAGTTACAAGTGGAGAAAATTGCAAGTATTGGGTGTCAAATATTAGCACCCTCTTACTTTGATAGGATCAGTGCAAGGAGAGGACAATTTCACAATTGAAAGCAGTCTGATTCTTCTGGACCAGGTATATAAAGATGTGCGGGTTAGGTTGATTGGCCAGGTTAAAAAAAAAATTGCCCCTTAGAGTCCTGGGATGCGTAGGTCAGAGGGATTAGCGGGTAAAATATGTGGGGGTAGGGCCTGGGTGGGATTGTGGTCGGTGCAGACTCGATGGGTCAAATGGCCTCCTTCTGCACTGTAGGGTTTCTATGATTTTCTATGATAAATATTGCAGGAAATGGCTCACCACCTGATACTTCAGAGGCTCTCCACCATCCCCAGGGCATGAGATTCAGAGTCTGATTGGATACTGTCCCCCTGTCTGGATGGATGCAGTTGCTTGATATATTCCGAGATAAGTTTGCTTGATCAGCCCATCGACTACGTTAAAGCCACCCATGCTCTTCACCGTCAGCGTACACTGCAGACATGGTGCACTATCTACAGGATACACTGCAGAACATCGCCAAGGCTTTTTTGACAGCATCTTGCTAATCTTTGACTTCCCTCACCTGGAGGAACCAGGGGATCAAATGCATAGGAACACCATGACCTTCAAGTCCCTCTCCTAGTCATGCACCGTCTCAACTTCAAAGTATATTGTCATTCCTTCACTGTTGCTGGGCCAAAATTCTGGGATTCCCTGCCTAACCGTATTGTGGGTTTACCTTCACTTTGTAAGCTTCAGCAAATCAAGTAGAAGGCTTGTTCTTAAGAGCAACTCAGGATACATAATAAATGCTATTTGTGCTAGCAATCCCCTGATACAGAGAATTAGTAAAAAGAATGGACTTGAGGCATGTACATTTTTTTACGAAGGTAGTACCATAGCTCCATATGTTGTGGCTTTCTGAAAATAAGCTGGGTGCAGATAATTAGCAGAATTTGTAAATTATGTACTTTTTCAGGAATTCGAGGCACTTCACAGTGTGATGAGTCCAGGGCTGATCTGGTGTTCTGAACAGGTATTAGCAGAGAGTAGATGTTTTGGTTTCAAACATGACTGGTCAATCACTGTGTTCAACTAAGCTAGTGACAATTGACCAGATGACTAGAACAACAATTAGCCAGGCAAACTGAACAGGCATTGTTAGAGAAGAATTTTGAAATCTACAGTTCCAAATGATTGAGGATCTTCTAATGAAATGTCAATGATAGATTAATGAGAACATTAATGGGAATGGAACAAGCAACCAACAGGAACCAAGACTAAGATTTGTAGGAGCGCCTTTGGGAAATTGTTCTCTTTTAAAGTTAAAATTTTTTAAGTTGAACTTTCTTTAAAAAAACATTCTTCTGAGGCTACCTTCCCACAGCAGAGAGAGCTGTCCTTCGAAGGTTGCTGCTGGCAGATAAGTTAAAGAATCATAAATGGATAAAATTCCTTCAATTTTGTGTCCTAGAGTCAGATTCCTGATTTCTATGTGGTGGTATCTACCTAACGGCACAACTAAAATTGGGAACTTGAGACAGAAACATTCCATGTGTTATCTTGTGAAAATAGAATTCATGGTAATCCATACTGGTTTCTGCTGTATCTAATTTATTTTTTTAATCCTCCAGAAAGTTTATGAGTAAGTTGCAGAAGCCAGTGCTAACAGGCCAGCGGTTCAAGACCAGGAAGAGGGGTAAGCTTTTTTTGCCTCATTCTTTCACTTGTGAAACAGTATAGATACATCACTGACATCAATCAGATTAACATTATTTTTGTGACTGCGATTGAGAATACAGATCAGTCCGAAGGGCTTCTAAAGTCAGCTATGGAATCATTCACTTATTGATCTATTTTTTACTTATTGGAAGGTCTTGGTTGGTTAGACCAGGATGGTGGCACAGTGGTTAGCACTACTGCCTCACAGTGGCAGGGACCCAAGTTTGATTCCAGCCTTGAGTGACGGTCTGTGTGGATTTTGCACATTCTCCCTGTGTCTGCGTGGGTTTCCTTGAGGTGCTCCAGTTTTTCCCACACACCAAAAATGTGCAAATTTGGTGAATCGGCCATGCTAAATTGTTCCTTAATGTCCACAGATGGGTAGAATAGCTGGATTCGCCATGGTAAATGCATGTGGTTACGGGGATAAGGCAGAGGGGAGGCCTTGAATGGGATGCTCTTTCAGTGAGTCGGCACCGACGGGCCTGGTGGCCTCTTTCTGCACTGTTGGGATTCTAAACCAGTAAGTGAGAGAAATGCTGCTTTATTCTTTTGTCTGTAAGATCAAATGGAGAGATTTATTTGTCTGTTGTCAACTAGCCAATAACTTAATATAATATATACACTTCAAAGATGTGCCGGTTAGATGGATTAGCCATGCTAAATTGCCCCTTCGTGTCAGAGGGACGAGCTAGGGTAAATGCATGGAATGGTGGGGATAGGGCCTGGGTGGGATTGTGGTCGGTGCAGACTCGATGGGCCGAATGGCCTCCTTCTGCACTGTAGGATTCTATGATATAATTAGTTGATACCACAATTACTTAATTTCTTACAAGATGCCATCACCACCAAATTTATCTCATAGTACTCATGACCAGCTGTTCTATTTCCTCACTATGACTGTGCTGTTTTTAAAAGACTGATGACTTAACTATGGTGGAAATTTTATATTGCTATCTAGGAAGATTGGAAGTATTGTGTGTGACTGAAATCATATCTCTTGTGCAGATGAAAAGGAGAAGTTCGAACCAACAGTCTTCAGAGACACCATCATTCAAGGTCTCAATGAGGCTGGGAGTGACCTTGAGGCAGTATCCAGATTTCTGGATGTTACAGGCTCACGGATAGATTACCGTCGTTATGCAGACACATTGTTTGATATATTGATAGCTGGGAGCATGCTAGGTAAATGTAAATCCAACTTTTTTTTTTAATACTTCAGTAACTGTGTAAATGTTGAGGGGTTTATCTTTCAGAACTAAGAAGAATCACTCACTGAATTAGACTAGAATCAAAAAGCTGCAATTTTTGAGAATGGTTGCATCGTTTGGGTCTTCACATTTATTCCTGGGAAGATTATTTTTTTGAAAAGATGATACTTAAAACCAATAAAACATTTATATAAAATAATAGAAGCAAGGCTTTTTTTAAAAAGTAGCAGCTTTTAATAAATTGTCACCTGTCACTGCTACTGCAACTTAACTGCTTTAATGTGGAAAAACATCCCTAAGCACTTGGGGTTGTAAATAAAAGAAATGGTTGCCAAGATGTAGGAGGAATGATCAAAGAGGTGGCTTTAGTGCAGATCTTAAAGGAAGATGGTTGGTGGAAATTTGGAGGGTTTATGGAGGGACGAAGCTGATGCCGCCGGAAATCCAGTGCTGAGAGATGCTATCGTGACTGGAATACATGCGCAAACCCGGCGAATCGGCCGACACAAGAATCTCCCAGTCCATATCTCCAGTTCTTTAGCTAAGTACAACTACCTACCGCTTTATGACTCTCATACCTTTTCTCTGACTTCATGCAGTAAACTTAACTTACCGTTTGGATTATATCTTAAGCCTGCATGGTTTGCTGGGCTCTAGATGTTTACGAGAGATTTTTCTTTTCTGACTGAACTTGCATTGAAAATGCAATTTCTAAAACAAAAAATCTACGCTGAAATATATAAACTTATGACATTAGGCACACACATAGTTCAACAGCCAATTTTTAATGTTCACGTCAAGGTCACTTTTTTTTAAATTTGCTCTTTGTGGGTGTGGGTCTTGCTAGAAATGCCAGCATTTGTCATCTACCCCATTAACAGCATAGCTGCTGTTAAGTGCGAAGGTATTCCAAATCCCTGAAGGAAAACTTGGAATGCCTGCTCTCAGCTGTATTTTTCAATTTGGTATAATGTAGGGAAAAATGTGAAGGATGTGCCAAATTATTTTTTAATGATATTTTACAAAATAAATACTTATTAAACAGTAAAGCACAACAAATAAGTCAACTAACTGGACACTTAACTATATTAATGGCTATACATAGTTTATTTAATGATAGCCAGTTCCAAATCACTCTATTTACCTAACCCCACAGCTAAACCTCCCCAACAACGTCCAGTAGGTTTTAAAACTATGAACAAAATCCAACAATCATTACCACACCAGGTACCTATATCTTTTGAGGTTGCTCCCGACTTAGGTTAGAGTCAGCTGGCTTCTCAAACTGGCTTGCTGCAAGCACGGCTTGTTGGGAGTGGATATAGCTTCCTGCTGGCGAGCTGTGCTCTCAAAACAGCTTCCTGACGTAGGGTGAACTTGCCTCTGATATACTGTCTCTCCCTTTCAATCTTCCCTTATCAGAACTGACCTTCTCAGAAGTTACTCTTAATTACCTTTATTACATAATTACCTTTTGGAATGCAAGTGTAAAATTCACCCCCATCTTCTCTCTGGTCTTTTACCATCTTCACTTGAACTTTCGCCACTCTGTTTTCCAATTTTACCAACCTGTCTTAGGTAAACAATTATTTACAGTGTTGCTAGGCTAATTAGCATATCAAACATCTTGGTTCCATCACTCAGTCAACCTGTCTTTCAACAATTTCCATTTTAAAAATAATTTGTTTGTCCTTAAACATACAACCACCAGAACACATTCCCAATTATTAGATTCCTTGTTCTTTCCATTTTATCCCTACTTTCCTAACACCTCTTGAACATGCTAGGCCATTTAAGAGGGCGGTTAAGAGTCAACCACATTACTGTGGATCTGGAGTCATGTGTAGGTAAGGACAGCAAATTTCCTTCCCTCGAGGACATTAGTGAACCAGGTGGGTTTTTACGACAACCAATGATAGTTTTATGGTCACAATTATTGAGTCTAGCTTTCAATTTCAGATTTTAGTAATTGAATTTAAATTCCACCAGCTGTGGTAGGATTTGAATCCGTGTCCCCAGAACATGAAGAGGAGGATAGCAAATGAACAGAAGCGTGAATGCAGAGTAGAAAACTAGAGTCAGAGAGACTTAACTTAGCATAAACAATATAAAAAGCATTATCATATGTTAAGAATGAAATTTGCACAATATGCTGGAGACATGGAAGCCCCAAATACCAACAGTGTTTCCAGCTGCTTCTGGCTTAGCCTGTGTGTTGCCCAGTGCTAGGACAGGCGTTAACCCTTGCACATGCATGGCAGGTTTAGGCTACCAGGAGAAGTGTTGTCATGATGTCAGACCACCATTCCAGTTGATCTGGTGTTTGATTAACAAACTTGGTCAGCATATGCACTGAGCATCTGTGCTACTCACAGTCAACTGAACCTGGTTAAAAAGCATGAGGATCACTTCACAAAGGTTACCTAAAAGCCAGCCACCAATTTGTCGGGGAGGTGCTTTTGACTTCCGTCTACTCAGGCAAAGTTAATGAACGTACAGATGTCTTTTTGGAGAGCTGCTGCATTAAGTCAGGGAGGACAAAGGATTTGGTGATCAAGGTGTGATGCATCTGAGGATGTTAGGGGAAATAAGGGTGAAAGTTGTGAAGATACTTGCTATAATTTCGACCTTCGATACAGGGGTGGTGCCAGAGGACTGGAGAATTGCAAATGTTACACCCTTGTTCAAAAATGGGTGAAAGAAGGTTTGAAGGAGGTGCTGAAAATGATGAGGGGCTTGGACAGAATAGATGGGCAGAAACTTCCCGTTGGAGCTGCTTTGAAAGGAATATTTGGTGAATGAACGTTATTGCAGTTTTTTTCACAAACCTTTTTGAGACAGATTCTATAGAAATACCAATTAACTTTCTCATAGATCTTTTCCAAGATTTAATTGTTGTAAGAGTAAGATAATTTGTGATTAATCTTTCCTAGAACTGCATGTTTGAATCTTTCCAATCATATTTTCATCTTCGTCATCGCACTGAAATGGTCATATTCAAAACCACAGATTACATATTTTGTTACTGTGATCATGGTACATGATTCTCATCCTTCTTGACCTGGCTATAGCCTTTTATTCAGTGAACGACACAATCCTCCTCCATTGTCCAGCTAAGTGAGACTGTCCTCTATAGCTTCGTTCTTAACTAGTCACTCATAACTAGAACATTTCTGCTCCTGTGCAGTCACCTCTTTGAGTCCTCCATTGATCCATATTAGAACTCAATTCTATTTCAAATCTACATGCTGACTCTTGTTACCATGTCTGAAAACACAATGTTAACTTCCATATGTACGTTGACTATCCCTACTTCACTACCCACTTTCTTGATTTCCCCCCCCCCGCGCTGCAACATTGTTGTCAGGCTGTTTGCCTGACACCATTACTGGATGAGCAGACATTTTCTCCGATTAAACTTTGATTCCTAGCCACCAGTTCTTCTTCCCCCTCCCCTCCCCTCCCCTGCCTGACTACTGTTGGCAATCTGCCATAAGTTGAACATCCAGATGCATATCTCCTCCATCAGCAAGACCACCTACTTCTACAATATCACTTGTCTCCATCCTTGCATCAGATCACTGACTGCTAAAACCCTACTTTTCTTACCTCCAGACTAGACTGCTCCAATGCTCTACTGTGCGGCCTCCCATCTTCTACCCTCTATAAACTTTAAACATCTGCCCTTATTTGATGGCAAGAAGTCCAGTTCAGATGTCACCCCTGTGCTCACTGGCCTATATTGTCTCTCAGCCTATCAACAATTAAAATTTGAAATTTCGATACCCCTATTCAAATCCCTCTATGCCTTTTACCCTTTCTCTCTCTCTCTCTCTCTCTCTGTCCTCCTTCAGCCTTACGACACTCTGAAGCCTCCATTTTATTCCAATTTTGGCCTCTTCTTCCTCACCATTTCCCATTATTGACCACCATGTCTATAGCTGAGCAGGCACTAAATACCAACTCCTTCTCCCAAACCTCTTTCTTGTCCTTTAGCACACTCTTAAAAGCCCACCTCTGTAACTACACTTATGGTCAACTGTTCTTTGTGCATCTCCTCCTTTGGCATGGTACCAATATTCTGTCTGTTTACCCTCCTGTGAAGTGCTTTGGGATGTTTTACTGTTTTAAGGGCATAATATAGATGGGAATTGTTGGATTAAAGTGATACTAAATTTGCTGCCAGTAGTTGAGATTAATTGGTGAATTAATTCTTGCATTGTGAGCTGTGCAGAGTGTAAAAAGTCTCATTCAATAGAACAGAAGTTCAGAGGTTTGTGCAGTTATATTTACATCGCTGGGTTTAAAATAAAATCCATCTATCTGTGGAGTGAAGATATACTTGAATACTGTTGTGAACTTCAAAGATGTGACTGATAGTTGCTGACATGTGACATTTTAAAAATGGAGCTGTTGATGTTTGTTATCTTGTAGCCCCAGGAGGAACCCGTATTGATGATGGAGACAAAACCAAGGTGACTGAATACTGTGTGTTTGGTGCCACTGAAGATCAGCAAACAATCCGAAACTATGCTCAGGTACATAGGTGCTTTGGCGCAAGGTTGTGAAGTGGTCGCTGTTTAAAACTGTTTGTGATCAGGCCAACCCACCCCTGTCTGCAACCTTGCAACTGTTTAGTTATGACACACATTGAAATTACATTTTATCAACTTAACGCCATTTAGTTTACCAAGAGGACATTTGAAATGTATTAGTTAGTTCAGGGATACAAAAAACATTTCCTCTTTATTTTATTTTTTAAAAGTAATATTTTACATTCAGGGCAGCTCCCAATTCAGTAAGTTTATTTCACAAATGGCGTAACGTAGATTTGAATAAAAAGACTGAGCCAGTCAACAAGAAGATGGGCTTGTCAGCAACCCTTCCAACTTTCTTCACCTCACTCCAATTTGGACAAAGGGCAGTTTGTAACCAGTCATATTCCTGTTGTCAGAAATATGGTCTCATGACTATAGCCAAGAGTGATATCCTCATTACAGTCCAATTGTGGATAGTGGAAAGAATATATTTTTTTTAAACTCGTACTACTGCAGAGCTGCTAGCATCTCCTGCCACCCAGTAAACAGTATGGATGCTGATATACAAGTCTGCTGCATTTTGTGGATGAGAAGCGTTTCCACAAATTTGTCCCATATCATGCTACTTGTAACATCAAAGAATCATATTAACTGATGTAAAATGTTCCACCTAAATAATCTGTGTATAAAGACAGGAATAGGGGCTGATAATACAGTTACATACAACCAGCACTATGTTTTCTTTTGAATCTTGAGACAAAAAGATATTGGAGATTTAAGCTGAACATTTAGTGATGCTAACTTAATTTTTTTGTTGTTTTCCTTCAGGTTTTCAATAAGCTCATCAGGCGTTACAAATATCTGGAAAAAGCATTTGAAGATGCAATTAAAAAGGTAATTTTTCTAGTGAAATATGTGTAATGATTTTATTTTCAGAGATTCTAAAGTGATTATAGACTTTCTTTCAAACTTTTAAGCTTTATGTTGTGTCACTTTATGGCAACATAGTGTTGAAGGCTTTTAAATAGTTACTGATCAGACTGCACATAAAGCTGAATCTCACAAACCATAATATCCAAGGTTCCATCTCCTGTATCTGCCAAGTTAGCTGAATTTTACTGGAACATCAGTTGCGGCACTGCATTTGACTTCAGGACTGTACTGCGGTCCTTCTTCTATTTACCATCCACTGACACCTGCTGTAAGTGTGCATGTGGAGACCTCGACTGAGGAGAGGAGTAAGGTTAGCTCTGATGGCCTCCGCAGTGGAACAGCCTGCCACCACTCATTGTCATTTCTTCACCACTCACGTGAAGAAATCAAAATTGCAGTATGGACCAGCAAACAGCATGAATCAGCAGTTTAAGAAGACGTGGGGGTGGAGTCTGGAGTGAATATAATACAATAGTCACAATAAGGATTAAGATGAAGCCATGAAGTAGGTGAGTATGAAGGAGGGTACATGCTGGGACTTGTTCCTGTTCCTCGTGTTAAATCTAAAGTACACATTTGACTTGGAAGTTGTGGTGAGGGAAAACTGAATGCAGGTTTCTGCTTTGCAAAAATATACTGTTTTATTTAGACCCTACCACCTTTGAGTAGGTTTTTTTTTGTAAAAGTCATTGGGGTAGAATTCCCATGAGATGATTCCTGTATCTGCTGCCCTCACTTGGCAGGAGCCTCAGAAAAATGGTGTGAACTAATTTTCTGTCAAAGTTTTATGGCAGGAGATTGTGAGAACACTTAGGAAAATTACTGGTGATAGTGTGAGTGAGTATGTTTAGGATAAATGTATGGGAGCAGTTTGAAGGACAATAAAGATATTGAAAGAGGGAGGCTATTTAAAGGTTGTTTTAAAGCAGTATATTAAGATGCATTAAGTTCTAAAAGTATTTTAAAAGTTATCTTTCGTAAGTAAGAACCAAGCAGTCAGCGTGAACACAAAAAGTTAGTGAGGCAGATTTTGACATTCCGCTATTATGTAAAACAAGTGATAGTGAATTAGCAGACTGTTTTACGTTTAATTCAATTTTTATTTCCACTGCCTCGTTTAACTACTGCAATTGGTCTGCATATTCAAAGTGACATGCAAACATGGAGATACAAGTAAAGCACTCTGCAGCCTCTGAGTTGCACAGTAATTGGGTAGCGTAATATTTCAGTAATTAGTTTGTGTCCAAGTTTGGGATATCCATAAATAACATTAAAAGGGCATAGATGAATATGAAAGTACAAAAAAGCAATAAATATCAATCATACCTTGTTTAATGCCTTTTTCTCCTTAGTACATCTATTAAAAAATGATATTTGTTATCCTTTCTTAGCTATTGCTATTCCTGAAAGCTTTTTCAGCTTCAGAACAGACGAAGTTGGCAACACTCACTGGCATCCTGTTGGCCAATGGATCACTTCCAGCTACAATATTAACAAGCCTATTCTCGGATAATTTGGTTAAAGAAGGTAATACTTGGGGATGCTTTCATAATTTAAAAAAATTAGTTGCTATTGTTGAATTGAAATAAATAATCGCTTGTCTGTGGAGCCTGTTTTGTTGAAGTAACAGCTTAGCTGTCAGTCGTATGCACAAATGTAAAAATGGCAGCACTGGAGAGAAAAGCACCAAATGGATTTCCAAACATGGTAACAAAGTAGCAGCAACCAGCTTTTCACTGATTTTGAACGACTGGTAATGGTAAGTTAAAAAATTAAGACATGAAAACTGATCTATTTAGTTGCTGGTTTAACTAAAAATTTCTATTCCATCTGAAGACATTTACAATCATTCTCTCCACTCTACCCACATATAGGTAACACCTGCTGAAATGGACCCTTTAAATTGTTCTTCCGACCTTTCTTTCACTTGAAAGAATTATTTACAAAGCTGCCCCCTGCTGTTCATGCTTTCATTCTGACTCTAGTTATTAATAATCAAAGAGTAAAAGGCTTGAATCTTTTCCAAAGGGAATAGTGTTGAAGAACTTTATAATTTCAGGCTTATAGAATCACAGAATCCCTACAGCACAGAAGGAGGCTATTCGGCCCATCGAGACTGCACCAACCACAATCCCACCCTATTCCCGTAACCCCTGCCAATCCCCCTGACACTAAGGGTCAATTTAGCATGGCCAGTCAACCTAACCCCCACATCTTTGGACTGTGGGAGGAAACCAGAGCACCCGGAGGAAATCCAAGCAGACATGGAGAGAATGTGCAAACTCCAACAGACAGTGACCTGAGGCCGGAATTGAACCCGGTTCCCTGGTGCTGTGAGGCAGCAGTGCTAACCACTGTGCCACCCTGCCACCCAGCTTCTTTATCTCCTGCATATTACTTAGAAAAATATGTTTAGTGGAGTCCCGTTTCTTCCAGGAGACACGCGAATTCTACTGAATTGGACCATAAACCTGATTGTAAATAAAAATGTGTGCACATTTATGTTGTACCTGTCTTACTTACCTGGAAAACATTAGTTTTGTAGTACGATAGATTATCATCATCATTATTACAAGTTATAATTTTATTGAGCTTTTGTGTTTCTTTGAGAGCTGACAATATCAATTTATTGTCATTAAAATAGAATTTCAACAGTTCTGAAAATAAAGAATTGCCTCCATTAAATACAATGTCCATATTTGTATTTTAATTTGATATTGTAACTATTATACTTTAATTTCCCATGAATTGCAATCATTGACCATGTTAGTGACAAGTAGAACATAGAACATAGAACAGTACAGCACAGAACAGGCCCTTCGGCCCACGATGTTGTGCCGAGCTTTATCTGAAACCAAGATCAAGCTATCCCACTCCCTATCATCCTGGTGTGCTCCATGTGCCTATCCAATAACCGCTTAAATGTTTCTAAAGTGTCTGACTCCACTATCACTGCAGCCAGTCCATTCCACACCCCAACCACTCTCTGCGTAAAGAACCTACCTCTGATATCCGTCCTGTATCTCCCACCACGAACCCTATAGTTATGCCCCCTTGTAATAGCTCCATCCACCCGAGGAAATAGTCTTTGAATGTTCACTCTATCTATCCCCTTCATCATTTTATACACCTCTATTAAGTCTCCCCTCAGCCTCCTCCGCTCCAGAGAGAACAGCCCTAGCTCCCTCAACCTTTTCTCATATGACCTACCCTCCAAACCAGGCAGCATCCTGGTAAATCTCCTCTGCACTCTTTCCAGCGCTTCCACATCCTTCTTATAGTGGGGTGACCAGAACTGCACACAATATTCCAAATGTGGTCTCACCAAGGTCCTGTACAGTTGCAGCATAACCCCACGGCTCTTAAACTCCAACCCCCTGTTAATAAAAGCTAACACACTATAGGCCTTCTTCACAGCTCTATCCACTTGACTGGCAACCTTTAGAGATCTGTGGATATGGACCCCAAGATCTCTCTGTTCCTCCACAGTCTTCAGAACCCTACCTTTGACCCTGTAATCCACATTTAAATTTGTCCTACCAAAATGAATCACCTCACATTTATCAGGGTTAAACTCCATTTGCCATTTTTCAGCCCAGCTTTGCATCCTATCTATGTCTCTTTGCAGCCTACAACAGCCCTCCACCTCATCCACTACTCCACCAATCTTGGTGTCATCAGCAAATTTACTGATCCACCCTTCAGCCCCCTCCTCTAAGTCATTAATAAAAATCACAAAGAGCAGAGGACCAAGCACTGATCCCTGCGGCACACCGCTAGCAACCTGCCTCCAATCCGAAAATTTTCCATCGACCACCACCCTCTGTCTTCGGTCAGACAGCCAGTTACCTATCCAATCGGCCAACTTTCCCTCTATCCCACACCTCCTCACTTTCATCATAAGCCGGCCATGGGGGACCTTATCAAACGCCTTACTAAAATCCATGTATATGACATCAACTGCCCTACCTTCATCAACACACTTAGTTACCTCCTCAAAAAATTCTATCAAATTTGTGAGGCACGACTTGCCCTTCACGAATCCGTGCTGACTATCTCGGATTAATCCGCATCTTTCTAAATGGTCGTAAATCCCATCCCTAAGGACCCTTTCCATCAATTTACCAACCACCGAAGTAAGACTAACCGGTCTATAATTACCAGGGTCATTTCTATTCCCTTTCTTAAACAGAGGAACAACATTCGCCATTCTCCAGTCCTCTGGCACCATCCCCGTGGACAGCGAGGACCCAAAGATCAACGCCAAAGGCTCTGCAATCTCATCCCTTGCCTCCCAAAGAATCCTAGGATACATTTCATCAGGCCCAGGGGACTTATCAACCTTCAGTTTATTCAAAACTGCCAAGACATCCTCCCTCCGAACATCTATTTCCTCCAGCCTATTAGCCTGTAACACCTTCTCTTCCTCAAAAACATGGCCCCTCTCCTTGGTGAACACTGAAGAAAAGTATTCATTCATCACCTCGCCTATCTCTACTGACTCCATACACAAGTTCCCACTACTGTCCTTGACCGGCCCTAACCTCACCCTTGTCATTCTTTTATTCCTCACATAAGAGTAAAAAGCCTTGGGGTTTTCCTTGATCCGACCCGCCAAGGACTTCTCATGTCCCCTCCTAGCTCTCCTAAGCCCCTTTTTCAGCTCATTCCTTGCTAACTTGTAACCCTCAATCGAGCCATCTGAACCTTGTTTCCTCATCCCTACATAAGCTTCCCTCTTCCTTTTCACAAGACATTCCACCTCTTTTGTGAACCATGGTTCCCTCACTCGGCCATTTCCTCCCTGCCTGACAGGAACATACCTATCAAGGACATCCAGTATTTGTTCCTTGAAAAGGTTCCACTTTTCATTAGTTCCTTTCTCTGACAGTTTCTGTTCCCAACCTATGCCCCCTAATTCTTGCCTAATCGCATCATAATTACCCCTCCCCCAATTGTAAACCTTGCCCTGCCGTACGGCCCTATCCCTCTCCATTGCAATAACAAAAGACACCGAATTGTGGTCACTATCTCCAAATTGCTCTCCCACAACCAAATCTAACACTTGGCCCGGTTCATTTCCCAGTACCAAATCCAATGTGGCCTCACCTCTAGTCGGCCCATCCACATATTGTGTCAGGAAACCCTCCCGCACACACTGCACAAAAACTGCCCCATCCAAACTATTTGACCTACAAAGGTTCCAATCAATATTTGGAAAGTTAAAGTCCCCCATGACAACTACCCTGTGACCCCCACACATATCCATAATCTGCTTAGCAATTTCTTCCTCCACATCTCTATTACTATTTGGGGGCCTATAGTAAACTCCTAGCAACGTGACCGCTCCTTTCCTATTTCTAACTTCAGCCCATATTACCTCAGTGTGCAGATCCCCCACGAAGTGCCTTTCCGCAGCCGTTAAACTATCCTTGATTAACAATGCCACTCCTCCACCTCTTTTACCAGCTTCCCTACACTTAGTGAAACATCTATACCCCGGAACGTCCAACAACCATTCCTGTCCTTGTTCCACCCACGTCTCCGTAATGGCCACAACATCGTAGTCCCAAGTACCAATCCACGCCCCAAGTTCATCTACCTTGTTCCGGATGCTCCTTGCATTGAAGTAGACACACTTCAACCCACCTTCCTGTCTACCAGTACCCACCCTTGACCCTGATACCTTCCCCAATACCTCACCACCCTCACTGACTTCTGGACTACAACTCCCTTTCCCACTCCCCTGACAAATTAGTTTAAACCCCCCTGAAGAGCCGTAACAAATTTCCCTCCGAGGATATTGGTGCCCCTCTGGTTCAGGTGCACCCCGTCCTGTTTGTACAGGTCCCACCTTCCCCAGAACGTGTTCCAATTATCCACGTATCTGAAACCCTCCCTCCTACACCATCCCTGCAACCACATATTTAACTGCACTCTCTCCCTGTTCCTCAACTCGCTATCACGTGGTACCGGCAACGTACCAGAGATGACCACATGTTTCGTCTTGGCTCTCAGCTTCCAGCCCAGCTCCAGAAATTCCTGCTTTAAATCCCCGTCCCTTCTCTTACCTATGTCATTGGTACCAATGTGCACCACGACTTGTGACTGTTTCCCCTCCCCCTTCAGAATCTGGAAAACACGGTCTGAGACATCACGGACCTTGGCATCCGGTAGGCAACATACCATCCGTGAGTCTCTTTTGCTGCCACAGAACCTCCTATCTATCCCTCTAACTAATGAGTCCCCAATAACTATCGCCCTCCCGCTCTCCCCCTTTCCCTCCCGAGCCACAGAGACGGACACAGTGCTGGAGATCCTCTCACTGCGGCTCCCCACTGGTATGTCATCCCCCTCAACCGTATCCAAAGCGGAATACTTGTTGCTAAGGGGAACGACCACAGGGGATCCCTGCACTGACTGCTTCCTCCCAGCCCCTCTCACCGTCACCCATCTGTTTTCAATCCTCGGAGTAACTGTATTCCTAAAGCTTGTGTCTATGGCCATCTCTGCGTCCCTGATGATCATAAGTTCATCCAACTCCAGCTCCAGTTCCCTAACACGGTTTTGGAGGAGCTGCAGATGGGTGCACTTCCCACAGGTGTAATCAGTAGGGACACTGTCGTCGTCCCTCACCTCAAACATAGTGCAAGAGGAACATAGCACTGCCTGCACACCCATCCCCTCTAGATACCTTGCCAGTACCAGGTAGAAAGTGCAAAAATGAATTCAACTCACCCCTGCTCGCCCTTTCAGCCTAAGCCCTGTGAGCCAAAGTCTTATAGCTCACACTTTGCTTCCCACACACTCCACTGCCCGCTCCCGACGCTGCCCGCTGTATACCGCAGCCTACCTTTTATACTTCACGCGCTTAAAAAACCCTTCCCAGACTCCTTTGCTGCCCACTTCTAGTTTTCACTTTAAACTTGAAAAACTGCTGTTAAAGTAAAGGCCAAAAAAATACACACACTAGCTGACTAATTAAATAAATAAACAATTCAATTAATCTCTCACCAGCACTGCTGCTTTCAATCACCCCTCTCAGCTTGCTCCAGTGGATCAATGAGGGGGAACCTCCCAGGTAACTGACTTTTAAAGTTAAAATAAAAACCCTTCCCAGACTCCTTTGCTGCCCACTTCTAGTTTTCACTTTAAACTTGAAAAACTGCTGTTAAAGTAAAGGCCAAAAAAATACACACACTAGCTGACTAATTAAATAAATAAACAATTCAATTAATCTCTCACCAGCACTGCTGCTTTCAATCACCCCTCTCAGCTTGCTCCAGTGGATCAATGAGGGGGAACCTCCCAGGTAACTGACTTTTAAAGTTAAAATAAAAACCCTTCCCAGACTCCTTTGCTGCCCACTTCTAGTTTTCACTTTAAACTTGAAAAACTGCTGTTAAAGTAAAGGCCAAAAAAATACACACACTAGCTGACTAATTAAATAAATAAACAATTCAATTAATCTCTCACCAGCACTGCTGCTTTCAATCACCCCTCTCAGCTTGCTCCAGTGGATCAAGTATAACACATTTCACAATAAATACTGTTTAGACTTCAAAAGTAGCAAAGAACATTCAATAGTCAAAAAAGTAACATGTTTGCTTGTGTATAAAATACTTTTCATAAACCTTGATGCAAAAATGTGATGTATTTCAATTACAAATACATGTGTGGCGTTAAGTACTGACTGAGTCCATGCAGCGAGTTCTAAATAACTGCACCTTCTGAAAGCAGAATGGAAATGTTTACAACAAATGTAAGGATAGTATTTTCTTAGAAATACTACAGGAACAAGTTTGTGATGGGTGGGAACTATTGCAGGCTGGGATTCTTTGGAGAATGTTTGAATTTTGACTTCAATGCAAAACCCAGCTCCCAGTTTTATTTTTCTAAATCACTATTTCTTCTATACTTGTTATAACAGTTCAAAATAATAATTCAGTCAAACATCATAAGATCAGAAACAAAGCATGGAGTCGAGGAAACAGAACTGTGCAATAGATTGCTCACTGTCTTGGGGCCTGAGACTTGAGTTTACCTTGGATGGCAAGAGAGAAATTGTGACCTTAGTCAAAAAGAAAAAGGAGGGATATGTAAGGTTATGGGAACGAAAGACAGGCAGAACCCTCAAAGAATGTAAAGACAGCAGGAAAGAACGTAAACTAGGAGTTCGGAGGACTAAAACGGGCCATGAAATGTCCTTGGCAAACAGGATTAAGGAAAATCCCAATGTATATAAAGAGCAAGAGGGTAGCTAGGGAAAGGGTAGGTCTGCTCAAGGCCAAGGGAGGGAATTTATGTGTGGAGCAGGAGGAAGTGGGTAAGGCCCTTAACGAATATTTTGCATTGGTATTGACAAAGGAGAAGAACATGGTGGATGGTGAGTCCAGAGAGGGGCATGTTGATATTCTGGAGCATGTTAATATAAAAAAAGGTGTTGGCTTTTTTGAAAAGCATTAAGGTAGATAGGTCCCCAGGACCTGATGGGATCTATCCCAGAATACTAAGGGAGGAAATTGCTAGGGCCTTAAGTGAAATCTTTGTATCCTCTTTAGTCACAGGAGACGTCCTAGAGGTCTGGAGAAAAGCCAATATTGTTCCATTATTTAAGAAGGGCAACAGGGATAGTCCGGGAAATTACAGGCTGGTGAGCCTTGCATCAGTGGTAAGGAAATTATTGGAGAAGATTCTTAGTGATAGGATTTACTCGCATTTGGAAAAATATGGACTTATCAGTGATAGGCAACATGGCTTTGTGTGGGGGAGTTCATGTCTCTCAAACTTGATTGAGTTTTTTGAGGAAGTAACAAAGATAATTGATGAGAGCAGGGCATTGGATATTGTCTACATGGACTTTAACAAGGCCTTTGGCAAGGTTCCTTATGGCAGGCTGATACAGAAGGTGAAGTCACATGGGATCTGCGGTGAGCTCATAAGATGGTTACAGAATTGGCTTGGTCATCGAAGACAAAGCAGAGTGGTGGAAGGGTGGTTTTCTGACTGGAGATCTGTGATCAGTGGTGTTCTACAGGGATCAGTGGAGGACCACTGTTGTTTGTAATATATATATATATAAAGGATTTGGAGAAGAATGTAGGTGGTCTGATTAGTAAGTTTGCAGTCAACACAAAGGTTGGGGGAGTGGATAGTGAGGAGGATTGCCAGAGGATACAGCAGGAAATAGATAGGCTGGAGACTTGGGCGGAGAAATGGCAGATGGAATTTAATCCAGACAAATACGAGTAGATGCATTTTGGAAGGTCAATGCTGGAGGGCAGTATACAGTAAATCCTTTTTATTATTTTATTCATTCGTGGGACATGGGCGTTGCTAGCTGGCCAGCATTTATTGCCCATCCCTAGTTGCCCAAGGGCAGTTGAAAGTCAACCACATTGCAATGGCTCTGGAGTCATATGTAGGCCAGTCTAGATAAGGATGGCAGATTTCCTTCCCTAAAGGACATTAGTGAACCAGATGGGATTTTCCGACAATTGATAATGGTTTCATGGTCATCAGTAGATTCTTAATTCCAGATATTTTTTATTGAATTCAAATTCTACCGCCTGCCAGGTTGGGATTTAAACCCAGGCCCCCAGAATGTTAGCTGAGTTTCTGGATTAATAGTCTAGCGATAATACCAGAAGGCCATCACCTCTTCTTATGGCAGAAGTTTTAGAATCGTTAATATGCAGAGGGACCTAGGTGTACAGGTCCACAGTTCCCTGAAAGTGGCAACACAAGTGGATAAGATGGTCAAGAAGGCATATAGCATGCTTGCCTTCATCGGCCGGGGCATAGGGTATAAAAATTGGCAAATCATGTTGCAGCTGTATATACAGAGCTTTAGTTTGGCCACATTTGGAATACTGCGTGCAGTTCTGGTCGCCACACTACCGGATGGATGTGGAGGCTTTGGAGAGGGTACAGAAAAGGATTACCAGGATGTTGTCTGGTTTGGAGAGAATGGCAATGAGGAGAGATTGGACAAACTTGGTTTGTTTTTACTTGAATGTCGGAGGGTGAGGGGCAACCTGAAAGAAGTTTACAAAATTATGAGAGGTATGGATAATCTGAGTCTTTTTCTGTCTGAAGTACAGGATTTACTCATTAGATCATGACTGATTCCAGCTGAAAGAATGAATGATCAAAACTCCTAACTGAAAATGCATTCTTCATGATGTGAATGAAAGCACCTTTCACAACCTCAATGTCCCAAAGTCCTTTACAGCTAATGAAGTGAGTGGTAATGACGGTCTCAGGTTGAAAGGTAGGCTATTTTGGACTGAGATGAGGAGGAATTTCTTATTTTCACTACCCTAGAGGACTTGAGACTGTTACTTAGCATTCTCTCCCTAACAGAACTGTTGGTGTACCTACACTATATGGTCTGTAGTGGTTTAAAAAGGCAGCTCACCACCACCTTCTCAAGGACAATTGGGGATGAGCAACCAGTGATGTCCATACCCCAAGAATGAATTACAAACAAATTCAAGGCAGAGATCGATAGAATTCTCACTATTAAAGATATCAAGGGATACGGTGCAGTGTGGGAAAATGGTGTTGAGGTAAAGAGGGGCTGAATGTCCTTCTCCTAATTCCTATGTTCAATTAGCCCCCCTGTGTGCCATAGATGACTCTTAAGCACTTTTGAAGTGTAGTCACCGTTGGAAGTAGGAAATGTGGCAACAAATTTCTTCACGGCAAGTTCCCATACACTTGATAACGAGCAGATAACTTCTCTGTTCTTCTTCAAAACAGTGCCACAGGATCTTTTGTTTGCACCTTAGAAATCAGCCAGGGCCTCAGTTTAATCTGTCGTCTGAAAGACACAACTCCAACAGTGCAATTTTGCAACGGAGTGTCAGCCTACATTTTGTGCTCAAGTATCTGGAGTGAGACTGGGACCCAAAATCTTGTGACTCAGAGGTGAGAGTGCTACCAGCTGAACCACAGCTGGCACTATGGCCTTTGAAACATCTGCTTCGAGTGATGTTCTATCAGGCCTTCCAGGAAAAGATTTGTTAAGTTATTTTTCTTTCAAAACAGGAATATCAGCTTCATTTGCTGTAAAGGTTTTTAAAGCTTGGATGGCAGAAAAAGATGCAAATGCTGTTACCTCATCCCTCAGAAAATCCAACTTGGACAAGAGGCTGTTGGTGAGTATATCTGAGCCAAGCATTGTACAACTGCGAACTACATGTCTTAATATAAAAGGTCAGGTTGACATTAAATTCTGCAAACTTTAGGTGTTTTATTTTGGTAGGGGAAAGAAAGTTAAAGTAAGGGATTACAACTATGGGAAAAATTAAGGCATACATGCAATATCACCAAAGACACGCGGATACCAATATACCTTTATGTAGTTTATTGTTAAATGTTCAGTTTTAATTATGCAGTTGCATCTGCATCTGAGAAAAATTTACAAGTACCTCACAGCACCAGGCACCCGGGTTCAATTCCAAACTTGGGTTACTGTCTGTGTGGAGTCTGCACGTTCTCTCCGTGTCTGCGTGGGTTTCCTCCGGGTGCTCCGGTTTCTTCCCACGCTCCAAAGATGTACAGTTTAGGTGGATTGTCCATGCTAAGTTGCATCTTAGAGCTCCAAGATGTGTAGGTTAGGGGAATTAGCAGGGTAAATATGCAGGGGGTGGGCCTAGGTAAGATGTTCTGTTGGAGAGCAGGTGCAGACTCGATGGGACGAATGACCTCCATCTACACTGTAGGGATTCTATGAAAATGCAAGTCAATGGATATTTTTAATAATTTGATCTGGGATGATGCTTAATTCAAATCAAATAATTATGATTTATAAAATTATGCACGTCCCAATCTAGCAATCTATTGAATGAAGAACCCATGTTTTAAAAAAAAATCAATGATAGAAAGGAATTAAGAAGTTGATTTCAAATTCAAAAGTAGCCAAAGTCCGCTGTAATTCCCTGTCAGAAGTGGAAATCTCTAAACTAATCCTAAAAAGAGATAATTAAAATAAGGTTATTTGCTCCTTAATGGCAAAGCTTGCTGAGGCAGCTGAGCCATTGATAATCAAAGATCCCAAGTTCAAGTCATGGTACTTGCTCAGTAAGCTGATTTCGGCCAAAGTGATTGTTCATTCAATGTAATTTGCTTCGAGGAAGGAAGAGACGAAAGGAACAAGTTCCAATAGCCTCTCCTGAATCTTTGGTTTGTTACCCATATTTTACAAGAACTGAATCTGAAAAAAATGTACAGCTTCGGGTTTATATGATTGAATTATCAGGTGTGGATTAGTGTAAATCCCAATTTGAACCATGAACACTGGGTGTTTTCATTATACTGTGAACAGTTTTACAATTAAGTTACTATTATGTTTTTCACAGGAACTCTTCCCGGCAAATAAACAAAACTTTGAACATTTTGCCACGTACTTCACTGATGCGGGTCTGAAAGAGCTCTCCGACTTTCTCCGAGTCCAACAGTCTCTGGGAACTCGCAAAGAACTGCAAAAAGAACTTAAAGAGAAACTGTCTCAGGAATGCCCCATAAGAGAGGTCTGTGAGATATGAGGTGGCACGCCAGCAGTAAATACTATCAAAGGGTCACAAAAACAAGTCTGTAAATCTAACAGAATAAGTCTATTTTATAACAAAAATCACCATTACTGAAAATATTATAAGCTAAGATAGAGACAGCATTTTATTTGCAGTCGGGATAGTCGGGTAGAAGGTAGATCGGAGTGTGAGTTGGCAGGCAGGGGAGTGTGTAAGTTTTAGGGGTTTTGAAGTACAAAATTCTAAGTTCTGGATTCTAAATTTTGAACAATGCGATTCTCAGTTTGTGTAAGACTTAAAAAGGTACAAATAACTATATATGAATTTAAGAAAGATGTTCAATCCCTCAAGGTCTTCTAATTTCTCGAGTGCTGAAGTACAGGTGATGCCTTTCTTCTTTTGTTTGTGAAGTGATTTTACATTCAGCAGTGTCTCAGAAGAATGATACAAAATATACTTTGTATGACTGAAAATTCATGTAATTGAAGATTTTTGTGGAGGTACGGGGAGGGGGGGCGGTGTGGGTGGAGGATGCATGGATGCAGTTTGATGTGGATTTCATTAGTACCAGGATGCACCAGTTGGTAATCTTTGACTTTAATCCTGCTGTGATTTTCTGGGAAGGGGGAGACCATCTTAAAATCTCCTGAGTACTGAAGAGATTTTGGAGTCACACATACATTAGCTGGCAGCCTGGTGTGCATTTTTTGCCAAAGGACACCGAGTTCCTCTGGAAACTGGGATATGGGCACTGTCCAACGGGTGAGTGGACATTCTTCTTTCCAATGCCAGAGTCCCCGATGCAAAGCCAACATATCTTCAAGTGTACCTGCTGTCAGAGTTGCATTGTTAGCCGTATGTAGCATCTTTTGCCCCCTAAAAGAAAGAGAATGATGAGAAACCAGCAACTGTGTACTGGAGTTTTGCATTGATTTACTGCAAAGTATTAATAAGGGAGATCCACAATATCTGGTGAAGGTAGGTGATCACCCTTTCGCTGAAATGTTACTGTGATTGCTTTCTAATGGCCAAATAAGCTTAATCAGTAGATGCTGAATTAATTGGTCTCAGCTAGGATGATGACAAAACAATTGCAGATGGCTTTAGAATCTCGCAGCTAGGAAGGGATAAACAACCCGGTGACTTTTGAAATAAATGTGGAAGTGGCAACTTAATTGGACACAGTCATGTTGCATCCAAAGGGAAAATACTGTGGTGACACTTGCTGTCCAAGATTAGCATAAGAATCTGGTTTGAGGTTTGAGAGAGTAATTGGCATCTAAAAGCATTCTGCGCCAAATAGTCACACTTTTGGGGATGGGGAAAGGAAAATGAAGTGGTTACTTCCTAGCGAGTATCGTTTCATGTAAACTTGTTGTCTTCAGATCGTCCTGTATGTCAAGGAAGAGATGAAGAGAAATGATTTGCCAGAACAGGCTGTGATCGGACTACTGTGGACTTGTGTCATGAATGCTGTTGAATGGAACAAGAAAGAGGAACTTGTCACAGAACAAGCTCTGAAACATCTAAAGGTATGAATTTCAAAGAAGGATCCTCTGTATAATTACTCATTTGGGTGCAGGAATGTGAGTTGGTAGATTCTCTTGGAATTTTTGATCCTTAATGAACTGTGGTAATGCAGTAATTACATTTTTCTGGCAGCTTCATTTCTAGATTAATTAGGCATGAGATTTTAAGAACACACATGCTACTTAAAGGAATCATTTACAGGCACTTGATAGCTCATGTTTATGAACCTTTCATCTACTGAACTATGGCTAAAAGCATTAAACTTCAGAGTGTAAAAAAATTATACATCTTACACTCCACTTCTCTAGCATATAATTTTACGATCTTTACATGTTCTGAAAATTAATAAGTCAAAAAGGCACAGGGGTATCAGTGCTTGCAGAGTACTTCTACTGACAGTTGTCTAACAACACTAGAACTGAAACATTTTAAGCCATGCCAGTTTCAAAGCACAAATGTTAGATTAAATGTTTACTGTTTAATTAACATCACCATAAATTTATAATCTATTTTCTTTGTGCCAAGTTTAAAACAAGCTTGTTGATACGCACTGAATTACAATTAAACTTATACCAGCATGTTGTGTGTGGATGCATGAACAATAGCCTGCTACCAATTCTAACAGGTTATATTTTATATCTGAAACTGCAATTGTTTCAGGGAGGGGGAACTCTTGGGTTCAAAGCAGGTTAACATAGAGGTTTGGAGCTCTTGCTCGCTTCAAACAACTAGGGAGCAATTTGATCTCTCGGACCATTCTGAATGGTACCTCAGCCTTCAAAAGGCGGATGCTGGAATCTGAAATAAAAACAAACAATGCTGGAAAATCTCAGCATGCGAGCACCAAGTAGCACTGAAGAAAAAAATATACTCCAATCTATCTTTTGTAATTCAGAACATTTGAGAGGGAAATAGAATTTCTCAGTAACAATTGATAGTGGATGCAAGTAGCTACGGAGTCATTTGACAACTGTAGACAGCTAAATACATTTGTAATTATTTTCAGCAATATGCACCACTCCTTGCCGTATTCTGTACCCAAGGTCCATCAGAGTTGACCCTACTCCAGAAGATTCAGGAATATTGCTATGACAATATCCACTTCATGAAGGCTTTCCAGAAGATCATTGTGCTTTTTTACAAAGGTACGTTTTGAATAGCATGTAAAATTAAAGCACATGGGATTGGGGGTAGTGTATTGAGATACATAGAAAACAGGTTGGCAGACAGGAAGCAAAGAGGAGGAATAAAAGGGTCTTTTTCCAAATGGCCGGCTGTGACTAGTGGGGTGCCACAGGGATCAGTGCTGGGACCCCAGTTATTCACTATGTATTAATGATTTGGATGAGGGGACTAAATGTAATATCTCCAAATTCACAGATGAGACAAAGCTGGGTGGGAGGGTGAGCTGTGAGGAGGATGCAGAGATACTTCAATGTGATTTGGACAATTTGAGTGAGTTGGCAAAGGATTGGCAAATGCAGTATAAATTGGATAAATGTGAGGTTATCCACTTTGGTAGCAAAAGCGGAAAGACAGATTATTATCTGAATGGCCATAAATTAGGAGAAGGGAATGTGCAATGAGACTTGAGTATGCTCATACACCAGTCACTGAAGGTAAGCATGCAGGTGCAGCAGGCAGTAAAAAAAGGCAAATAGTATGTTGGCCTTCATTGTGAGAGGATTTAAGTATAGGAGGAGGGATGTCTTGCTGCAGTTATGATGCTGCAGTTATACAGGGCCTTGTTGAGGTCACTCCTGGAATATTATGCGCAGTTTTGGTCTCCTTATCTGAGGAAGGGTGTTCTTGCTCGAGAGTGCAGAGAGGTTTTACCTGACTGATTCCCGGGATGGCGGGACTGATGTATGAGGAGAGATTGAATCGGTGTGGTAAACCACTGTTCGCTTATTGCCTGTGTGTGTGTGTGTGACATGCCTGGACACGGCCCGGCCTGGGACTCCTCCCCCCTGGTCCAGGTATAAAGGTGACTGTTCCCCACCCCCTGCCTCAGTCTCTGGACCAGTTCATCGGCATGGGTGTGCTCCAGATCTTTTGCTAATAAAAGCCTATTTGTTCTAGCATACAAACTAGTCTTTGCTTGATTGATAGTGCATCAATCGGTTAGGATTGTGTTTGCTAAGTTCAGAAGGATGAGGGGAATCTCATAGAAACCTATAAAATTCTAACAGGACCAGGTAGGGTAGAGGCAAGGAGGACGTTCCCGATGGCGGGTGTGTTCAGAACCAGGGGTCACAGTCTGAGGGTACAGGGTAGACCATTTAGGACAGAGATGAGGAGAAATTTCTTCACCCAGAGAGTGGTCAGACTGTGGAATTCACTACCACAGGAAGTAGTTCAGGCCAAAACATTGAATGTTTAGAAGAAGCAGTTAAATATAGCACTCGAGGCGAAGGGGATCAAAGGATATGTTGGGGAGGAGGTAGGGGGAGTAAGGCTATTGAATTGGTTGGTCAGCCATGATCATAATGAATGGCGGAGTAGGTTCAAAGGGCCTAATGACCTCCTCCTGCTCCTATTTTCTATGTTTCTATGAATTGGCAGGTGTTCAAGGAGCAATCTGTTCGTTTATACTTCACAGCTGTAAATTAGATATTTGTCTGTAATAATCATGCATCTTAGGATCATATTAGTGCATACTCAATCTTGGCTTGCATTCTCTATGAACATATATATGACCTTTACACATGGGAATTTCTTACCAAGAAATAGTGTTCAGGACAACACCAAAATAGTGATCGGAAAGGCAAGCCAATCAGGAGTGGTTAGGTTAGTCAAAACCTGGATTTTAAAATCATATAGGAGGAAGGAAAAATCAAGGAAGATAAGCAGCTTCCTGGTCCTTAGTCGTGGAAAAGAAAGAATTGGTGTAAAAGCCTGTGTGTGAAAGAGATTTAAATTTTATATATAGATACCTGGATTATATGGAGTTAAAAATTGTTTATGGGTGAAAACAAGTATTTGGCGTATAAAAAAGAAAAGTAAGCTTCATGGAGGCAGATGTAGCAATGGAAAGAATGGGAGAGTCCCATTTAAGGTCAAAGAAGATAAAAAGGCAAGAATTTTGACAAATACAGAAGGATGGAGCCATCAAAGGTGTTAACTTCAATTAGCTGTACCAGAAAAATAAAGAAGCTATACCTTTTGAATAATTGAAAGAATTTTCACTTGTATGGATATTATTTTCATATACTATATACGAAATATATGCTGTTTCATTTTCCTGCAATATATTCCTTGCACTATACATCAATCAGTATTAATCCCACTCCTCAGGTTTCAGGAATATATCTGTGACAGTATTCACATGAATCTAGTTTAATTTCCACTTAATTTATATACCCACATTCACAATCTCAGGACATCCCAAAGTCAAATTAAATATTTATTGAAGTATATCACTGGTGCGATGTAAGGAATGCAAGAAAAGAACTTTTTAGTACCAATTGCAAAACAGTGAAGATCAATTTGTTAGCATTCCACCATTGCACTGAGTGAACTCTGGAGGTTGTCAGCATTGGAGTGAGATTTGAAGAAATAAATCGGAGTGGAATAATCAGAAAAGAGTGGGATCGGTTGGATTACGAGCATAAGAGGTTAATGATATGGAGGAACAGAATGGGAGGGAGCAAAGAGGCATTGGTAATCACCACTATAATGGAACATTAAATTATAATGAGATCCTGAAAAACCTTTTAAGAAGACATCAGATAATCATGAACACACCATTAGTAGAGAGAGTATTATCGTAACTTGTGCTGGACCTGTTGTGTATGAGGGATGGTGTCAAGATGTTATCTTGTCAAAGAAATCATGCTGTTAGGTACATTGAGTCAAAAATCTTGCTGAGGCTGAGAGAAAACTTGTGAATCTTGGGAAACAAGTATTTGAATCTCTCCAAATTTTCTTCCAGTTTGCCCCCCCTTATCTCTGTCTGCTCTGGGATGCAACCATATAGATGACAGAATCCCTAGCCTCTATTTCACCGAATAGCCATTTTAAAAATGTAATCCCGGAGACTTGCCAATAAGCTATTCAAACATGGATCCTTTACATCTAAACCTCACTTCATTCTCAACTGATGTTTACAAATGTTTTCTTGCAGCAAGGCTGCTGAATAGCAACTGAAAATATTTAATTTCTACCAGACCCAGAAAAAGTTGCTATGACATATTTTTTTCTGAATGAGTACTACACAGTCCAAAGATGTGCGGGTTAGGTTAATTGGCCATGCTAAATTGCCCCTTAGTGTCCCGGGATGCGTAGGTTGGAGGGATTAGTGGGTAAATATGTGGGGATATGGGGATAGGGCCTGGGTGGGATTGTGGTCGGTGCAGACTCGATGGGCTGAATGGCCTCTTTCTGCACTGTAGGGTTTCTATGATTTCTATATGACCCAATTCCCCTGAAGATGTTGCGCTTTGCATTTCTAAAATACAGTTGTGTGTTGTCTATAACTATCAGCAGCACTGAAATGAAAGGTTGCCCCTTTTTAAATATCCTATGTTTTATTTGGAGAGGTGGTTGTTTACAGTTTATCACTATATAATGCAGCTCAATTATTTTCATTGTTAGGACCATAGAATCCCTACAGTGCAGCATTTACACTGACTCTGAAAGAGCATCTTGCCCAGGCCCCACACTATCCCTGTAACCCCACGCATTTACCATGGCTAATCCACGTACCCTACACATCTTTGGACACTAAAGAACAATTTAGCATGGCCAATGCACCAAACCTATACATCTTTGGACTGTGGGTGGAAACCAGAACATTTGGAGGAAACTCACACAGACACGGGGGACAATGTGCAAACTCCACACAGTCACCCAAACCCGAATTAAACCCAGGTCCCTGGCGCTGTGAGGCAGCAGTGCTAACCACTGGGTCACTATGTTACCATGTTGTTAAATTTGTGCTGAGCTTTTAATGGCACTATATATTTTTTTCAAACCACATAGATTTAGCAAGTTTTTAAAATTCTTTCATGTGATGTGAGTGATGCAGCATTTATTGCCCATCCCGAATATCTTTCGAGAAGATGGTGGTGAGCTGCCTTCATGAACTGCTGTACCCCTTGTAGTGTAGGTACACCCACAGTGCTGTTAGGAAGGAGGTTTCATGATTTTTGAGCAAGTGACAGTAGAACGAGCAAATATATAGTTCCAGTGGATGAAGTGAATGTTTGAGGCAGTAGATGGTGTGCCCATTAAGCAAGCTCTTTTGCACTGGATGGTGTTGAATTTCTTTTGAGTGTTGTTGGAACTGCACACATCCAGCTAAGTGGAGAGCATTCCATCACACACTCAACTTGTCCCTTGCAGATGGCTGCCAAGCACTGGGGATCATGATGTGGAGATGCTGGCATTGGACTGGGGTAAACACAGTAAGAAGTCTCCCACTCACCTGACGAAGGAGCACGCTCCGAAAGCTAGTGGCGTTTGCTACCAGATAAACCTGTTGGACTTTAACCTGGTGTTGTGAGACTTCTTAAAGCATTGGGGAGCCAGGAGCTAAGTTACTTGCTGCATCTGATCTGATCTTGTAGCTAATATATTTATATGACTGGTCCAGCTAAGTTTCTGGTCAATTGTAATCCCCAGAACGTTGTTACCGGGGGATTCACCAATGGCAATGTTGTTGAAAATGGAGAGAAATAAAAGAGTAATGAATGTTTGATAAGGTCCCCCATGGTCGGCTTATGATGAAAGTGAGGAGGTGTGGGATAGAGGGAAAGTTGGCCGATTGGATAGGTAACTGGCTATCTGATCAAAGACAGCGGGTGATGGTGGATGGAAAATTTTCGGATTGGAGGCAGGTTGCTAGCGGAGTGCCACAGGGATCAGTGCTTGGTCCTCTGCTCTTTGTGATTTTTATTAATGACTTAGAGGAGGGGGCTGAAGGGTGGATCAGTAAATTTGCTGATGACACCAAGATTGGTGGAGTAGTGGATGAGGTGGAGGGCTGTTGTAGGCTGCAAAGAGACATAGATAGGATGCAAAGCTGGGCTGAAAAATGGCAAATGGAGTTTAACCCTGATAAATGTGAGGTGATTCATTTTGGTAGGACTAATTTAAATGTGGATTACAGGGTCAAAGGTAGGGTTCTGAAGACTGTGGAGGAACAGGGAGATCTTGGGGTCTATATCCACAGATCTCTAAAGGTTGCCACTCAAGTGGATAGAGCTGTGAAGAAGGCCTATAGTGTGTTAGCTTTTATTAACAGGGGGTTGGAGTTTAAGAGCCGTGGGGTTATGCTGCAACTGTACAGGACCTTGGTGAGACCACATTTGGAATATTGTGTGCAGTTCTGGTCACCTCACTATAAGAAGGATGTGGAAGCGCTGGAAAGAGTGCAGAGGAGATTTACCAGGATGCTGCCTGGTTTGGAGGGTAGGTCTTATGAGGAAAGGTTGAGGGAGCTGGGGCTGTTCTCTCTGGAGCGGAGGAGGCTGAGGGGAGACTTAATAGAGGTTTATAAAATGATGAAGGGGATAGATAGAGTGAACATTCAAAGACTATTTCCCCGGGTGGATGGAGCTATTACAAGGGGGCATAACTATAGGGTTCGTGGTGGGAGATATAGGAAGGATATCAGAGGTAGGTTCTTTACGCAGAGTGGTTGGGGTGTGGAATGGACTGCCTGCAGTGATAGTGGAGTCAGACACTTTAGGAATATTTAAGCGGTTATTGGATAGGCACATGGAGCACACCAGGATGATAGGGAGTGGGATAGCTTGATCTTGGTTTCAGATAAAGCTCGGCACAACATCATGGGCCGAAGGGCCTGTTCTGTGCTATACTGTTCTATGTTCTATGAATGTGATGGCACATCACTGCAGAATACTGATGCAATAACAGACTGGCAGAGTGATCAGACATGGCCCCATCCCTGATATTTTCCTCCACACATCAAGTTCTAAGCTGGACTGATAGCTGACCTGTCAGTAGACAGTGATGAAAAGAGACTTGGTACTTTCTTACACAAAAGCAGCCAAAATTGGAGGATGTTAATGCAGTCTGTTCTCAAGGCTTCTATTGGAGACCTGGGAGTAATTGCTCTCCCAATTGTTTCATTCTTGAAGGAAAATAACTAAAATTAGCAGATTTCGTGCTTCAAGGCAATTTTGTTTCTCTGTGGAGTTGTTTGAATAATGTTGTAGTCAACTTATAGTAGGTCCTGCACAATATAATCTCATCAGTAAGCAACATCACCAATATCTGTGTGGAAATATTGAAATTGGTAAAACCTTCAGATACTTATACAAATAACGGGCAACAGAACACCTTTATCTTGTACCAACTTTTCAGAAGTTCGTATAAGAAGAGAAATATTTTTATTAAAACTTTTCCATGGTTCTATGCTACACAAATTTGATTCTAAGGGCACAGTTTATTCCTGGAATGTGTCCTGCCCAAGTATGTCACACTTAGCTGTTATTGATTCAGGGACCAGATAGTTACCGTCAGTTAGTATTCAGCAACATTAAGGATTCTATTTCTGCTGTCGATATAGATCCCTCTGATACCTATTATTGATGTTATATATTTAAGTAGTTGCAGAACTGCTGTAAGAGCTGATCACATGGTTTGATGGTGATGTCATTTAGGTGTTGCACAGGCTGTTGATTTCATTTCAGGCTGTAACAGCTCCTAGAATAAACCTGTTGTTGTTAGTTTGAATCTACGTGTGCAAACCATATCTTACCTTTGTTTAAAACCTACAACCCCTAACATAGTTGGGATATTATAGATGTATGCTCAATCACAAATGCTGAGGATATAGGCAGGATTGTGCTTGTGAATTTGTTCTAATGGGCAAAAGATATTTTACACTGAAAGATTATTTTCTCCCCTTAATATTTTTGATTTTCCCCCAAGCGGCACACCATCCCACCCTAGAGGATGATTTTCTATCTTGCCTCTGCCAGTGCCATTTTGAAAATGGGGACTAAAAATGCATATGTGCTTTTTGATTTTTCTGTGTCTTGAGCAGTTTAAATGCTGTTGAAAATCCTTGCACATAGCCACTGTACCTTGTACTGTTTGGTTGTTCTAATTTCGGCGAGATTAACACCTAGATGGTGGACTCAGTAGAGACATTGTGATGGTTGCAGTATAACAGCTGCAAACAACTTGGCACCCCATGATCTAAAAATGTATTATGGAATTCATCCAAAAACACTCTACTCATTAGCATGAGTTCAATTGTTTTTAGCAGTATTAGTTATAGTGCAGGTTGAGGTCACCCCATAAACTGAGATTTTCTGTTTCCTTTAAACTCTGACCAACATTGTTCACATGCATTACTGTTTAAGTTTCAGAAAAAGCTAAAGGAGCCCATTTCATGGATTTGAAGTAGCCATTATGACTAAGATTTAGGTTATTAGATTAATTGCTCTAGTAAAACGATCAAGGTTAGTACTGGTCAAGTACAGAATTAACAGTACTATTATAGCCATGCAGTACCATCGCCCTGTCTCTGACATTTGATCCTGTCGACTAAGTCCCAATGCTTAGTCAGCCTAGCAAAATTAGTCCTTTTGTTTTGCAGTATGAGGGAGATTTATGACAAGAACATCTGTTTGAGTTATTGCACTTAGTGGAACAGTTCAACACTCTGCTGAGTCAATAGTCTTTAAATATCACTGAGCATCTGCGTCAGCCCATTAGGAAGATATGATCAGCCTAGCATAAAATGTGTAGTCTGAATTCAGTATCTATGGTAAAGGGAGAATGGCACCATTTTATTTTGCTTGAAATTATGTGCATTTTGTTAGTTTAAAAGAATGTTGATGTTCTGTTAACTGCTCTGAATTGTAGCTGATGTTCTGAGTGAAGAAGCCATCCTAAAATGGTACAGGGAAGCACATGTGGCCAAAGGCAAAAGCATCTTTCTTGAGCAGATGAAGAAATTTGTCGAGTGGCTACAAAATGCTGAAGAAGGTAGTATTTGGCAAAATATTTTTATTTGTGTATTTACAATGTGAGGCCATACAGTATTTCCCCGCTAAATGCCAGACACTTGGCAAACATATTTGTTGAAATAAGTGGAGTTACTTATGTTTTAATCTCTGTTAAATAGCCAGTGTATTATCATTTTCCTTGAGTGAGAACATACTAGAGCCATGAAAAATGAAGACGTGCCTGATTCTTCTATCTGCATTCTCATTAGTGTGACTGCACACAGACTCAGTTTGTCGCTTGAAAATATGAAAAGAATGCAAAATATCACATGAATACAATACCTATAAATATTCTGTTAGAGTGAGTTGGGTTGTACAACAATTGGCATCTTCTTGGAAAATAGCAGATCTCATTTGATCCTTATATGTTTTTCTTTCTCTCACTTGCTACAATCTGCTTTCAGCAATGTATTTATGTTTGTGGCACGTTCCACTCTCTCTGAGTGACACACCAATTGTGAACACACAGACAAACTACCCGAATCTCTGTTGTTATACTCCAGAAAGCTAGTTGGTGACAGACTGGAGCCCGTCTTCACACACTTTTATACGCTTTAATTTACGGTTACATATTACAAGCATATACCTACTCAACTACTGTGGTTTCCGCCTTTGTCTATTTATTGGGACACAAGTCATCCCCAGTTGATGACCATCTCCTGCATACAGTTAAACACAATTAATATAAATTCACAAATTCTCCTCTCAAATAAAAATTAAAGTTTATAACTACAACCAAAATTTCAAAAATTAAATCAAAAGCTTCTATATCATGTTCTGAGATGGTCTTTCTATCTTGGACTCCAGGTGTGATATTTAGTTCGTAGGCAGGCTGTAGACATACTCTGATATCTGCTAACTGTACTAGTACGACTTCTAAATAGGTTACACAGTAGGTATACAAGAACAGAGAATGCTGGAAAATCTCAACTGGTCTGGTAGCATCTGTAGGGAGAGAAAACAGTTAATGTTTCGAGTCTGTTTGGTTCTTCATCAGAACTCAGGGCAGGGTAGGCATGTTGCTCCTAGGATTGGTGTTCCACTCTCTCTCTCTAGAGTCTGACACATGACTGACTGATGTCAGTGGTAAATCATCATCTACATCAGACATTAGTAGAGAACCACTCAGCTCCTGACCTCATTACAGCCTTGATTGAAATGTGGACAAAAGAACTGAACTCCAGACAGGTGGTGCAAGTGACTGCCCTTGACATCAAGGAGTCATGCTAAAGCTGGAAACGGAGAGGGTGTACTCCCCGCTAGTTGAATTCATACTTGGCACAAAGGAAGATGGTTGTGGTTGTTCAAGCTCAGTCATTTCAACTCCAGAGCATCACCGAAGGAGTTCCTCAGGGTAGTGTTCTAGGCCTAACCATCTTCAGCTACTTCATCAATGACCTTCCTTCCATCATAAGGTCAGAAGTGGGGATGTTTGCTGCTGACTGCACAATGTTCAGCATTATCTGTGACTCCATAGATACTGAAGCAGTCCATGTACAAATGCAGCAAGACATGGATAATATCCAGGCTTGGCTGACAACATTCACACCACAGAAGTGTCAGGCAATGACTATCTCCAACAAGAGAGTTTCTCACCATTGCCCCATGACATTCACTTGCATTACCATCACTGAATTTCCCACTATCAACATCCTGGGAGTTACCATTGACCAGAAACTGAACTGGACTAGCCATATAAATACTGTGGCCAAAAGAGGTCAGATGCTGGGAGTCGTGCAGTGAGGAACTCACCTCCTGACTCCCCAAAGTACATAATCTTCAAATCACAAGTCAGGAATGTGATTGAATACTCTCCCTTGCAGTTCCGTTAACACTCAAGATGCTCAACACCATCCAGGACAAAGCAGCCCACTTGAGTGGCACCCCGTCCACAAACATTTACTCCTCCACCACCAAGTAGCAGCAGCATGTACCATTTACAAGATGCACTGCAGGAGCTCACCAAGGCTCCTTAAACAGCATCTTTCAGACCCATGACCACTACCATTAAAGAACAAGAGCAACAGACACATGGGAATGCTGCCACCTGGAAGTTCCCCTTCAAGTCACTCACCATCCAGATTTGGAAATATATCACCATTGATTCACTGTCACTGGGTCAAAATCCTGGAACTGTCTCCCCCAACAGCACTGTGGGTGTAAACTACTCTACATGGACTGCAGTGGTTCAAGAAGGCAGCTCATCCTCTTGAAAGCAATTGGGACTAGGCAATAAATGCTGGCCTAGCCAGCAAAGCCCAATCCTGCAAATGAATTTGAAAAAAAAACACCATCAGAAGTGTAAGCGGATGACCAGCATTTAAAAAAGGAACTGAGAAAGGAAGTAGGGGGGAAACACATGGACACAACACAGCACACATACACGTACCATAAATAGGTGAAGAAGATATAGTAAAATAGGTAGAAATGTAAGCAGGAAAACCTGGCAAATTGAAGCAAGCTTCAGGAACCTTAAAAAAACCTAAACTTAAATGGATTTTGTTTAGTAATTTGGTCTATTCTCCTCCTCCCTTGCCATTATTTTTAAATTAAATTTAAAGGACAACATTCTTAAATTCAAACTATCCATTAATTTGTCATATATTTATAATAACTTACAATTTTAGAACTAAATTCCCAAGTTGCAATATGCTTAATTCAAATTAATTTAGTCATTTAATATTTAGTGCAAAAATTGATTATTAACAGCAATAGTCTGTATTTTGTTAAAATGCATGACTGGGAGAAAATATTTAGAAGAGAACAGAAGCTACAAGAAACCAGAAATAGAATTATGCATGACAGTTGCATATAAACTGCATCTACTGAATATTATTAAAGCTCACAAAATGCACACAGCTTTTCATAAATATAACTGCAAAATCTGATGATGTCTGATAGAACATGAATTTAAATAGTACCATTAAAATGCCAAAGAAGAAAGAAAAACAACAGAACAATTATTGAAGATTTTCATTGAGTTAAGAAGTATTGATACATTTCAAATATTGATTGTACACGTTATGCAAACATCAGTCAAACGATAGCTGAAGTGATTTGTCCTTTTTCTCAATGTTAATGAAGGATGTAGCACTTAACAAATGTATGGCTTTTATTTTCTTTCTAGAATCTGAATCAGGAGAAGGTGAAGATGATTAGCAACAGCTTGACCAAGTACAACGTGTAGCTTGCAAGGGCCTGTTCCCTTACCTGTATGGTTGCAGTAGAAGAGATTGTGATTCCAAAGCAAATGGAAACTATAGGATAATCTTCCTTTTGTGTAGAAGAACGAATGTGAAATAACTGAGTTCTGAAGCGTTGCTTGTATTTTGGAATTCAGCTCTTGGGGTTATAACTATTTAGTAAAGCTATTGAAACGGAAGCCATGTAGCATAAAATGAAATAACTATGGTCTCCTTTTATTGCCATTTTTTTCAGATTCTGTGAACATTACACATTGTTTTGTCAATCTTTGTAGTCCAATAACAGTTTGTGGATATGTAATTTGACGCTAGGGATTTTTTGAATAAATCTTTTTGTACTTTAAATAAACTGTATGTTGGGAAACCTTTTCACTTTCTTGTACATCATGCCACGTTCCTTGCCTTTTCCATGTATTGTTCTTAAAAACAATTATATTTTTGAAGACTATTGTTTATCCAAACATTCAAGAACTACAGTTTAAGAAGACAGGGTAGCTCAATCAAATGCTGTCAATCCTTCGCATTTGTACTTCGGCAGCCTTGCCAAGGAGAGTTCAAAAGGCATCATGTCAGGACAATGAACAAATTGCACACCATCTGAAAACTGAGTGTGATATAAATGCAGCTAAAGTAGTGTGGAAAGTATGTCAGTGACATATGGATATTAAAAGTAGACGATCTACCAAAACGAGTTTTAAAATGCTCTGTGCGCAGAAGTCATTCAGATAATTCCAGAACGAAGACTTCAGATGACAAGTAAATATGGAATGGGTTGCTACATTGGCCTGGATTTTACTGTCAGTGAAAACGTGGTAGTGTTCGCCACTGACTGCACAAAGTATTAAGACATTACCTGCTTTGTAGACTGCAGCAAGTACTTGTACTACTTGCTGCAGCATGGCCCAATGTTGAAAACATCAGCAGCATCCTATATTGCTGTGAAGCCTGTCATATGATAAGTTGAAGACACACCCTTCACAACTCTGGTGAGAGGCTTTGTTCAGGTTACACACAACATTAAGGTACTGCTTCACAATGATTTTATTTATGTGAGATAATTCTGTGATACAATCTATTGTCATTACTGACTTAAGGGAAAAATCAAACATTATGATAAAGGCCGAGTCAGTCTAGTGGAAAACCATTTGAAGTGCTACCTGCTAACCAGGTGTGTGGAGGTACACAAACATGATTGTTGTCAGTCTGCTTTGTCTTTTTCAAGCCTCCCTGCAGTGTGTGCCTTGTATCTTTCACTATTTCTTTCTCCCATGCTGCTCTGACCCCATAGGCAGGCTTGGTTAATAACATATTTCATGCCTCTGAATACCTTATTAAAAGAGCTCGGGTTGCACACCCCTCTCTTTCATATTCTGATTTTATTTCCAATGCAAAGTGGAAAACGAATTTAAACTAAGTAGGTGGGTAGCAAAGTACTGATTTATGCATCTTTACAATCAAAGGTTCACAGAATCATTATACATTTACTGTGTATTGCACAAGAATGGTCAGGTTGAAACAGCCACATTTTAAAAGCTTCACTATTCATTCTCAGAGATTGGAGCACTGCTTTCCTTTCCCCTCATTATTTGTCAGTATGCAGCTTCCGTTTTGTAACTTTCTTCCTCTCATTTCCTTTGTCAGCAACAAAGCACACCACAAACAGCCACAATTTCCGTGACGTCGGAGCTTTCATTCCCAGTATTCTACTTGCTTATCTAAATAGTTTCACTTCGTTCCATTCAGCTGCTGTCCATTGGGCAATATTGCAGCTTTTGTCACTATGGTCAAATTAACAGAAGCTGGGAACTCTTCCCCACGAACTACCCACCCCCACCAAACCACCACGATCCCAACCCCTTGCTCATATAGAATCCCTACAGTGCTGAAGGAGGCTATTCGGCCCATCAAGCCTGCACGGACAACATTCCCACCCAGACCCTATCCCTATCATCCCACGTGTTTACCCTAGCTAGTCCTCCTGACACTAAGGAGCAATTTAGCATAGCAAATCAACCTAACCGGCACATCTTTGGAGTGTGGGAGGAAACTGGAGGACCCGGAGGAAACCCATGCAGACACGGGGAAGAAGTGCAAACTCCGCCCAGACAACACCCAAAGCCGGAATTAAACCCAGGTCCCTGGAGCTGTGAGGCAGCAGTGCTAATCACTGTGTGCCACCATGCCACCCCGAGATGGAGTTTATTAATGTGTGGAACTGAAGACTCTCATGTCTGCAGGTTAAGTTCATCAAACTGCTGAATCTCTTGATACACCATCAGTGTTCATACAGAGCTGAAAAACCATGATCACTTGTTCAAAAGCAAAAACTGCTGGCTCTGCTTAAAACAAAGCCCAATGGGCTAATTTATCAAATCAGAATTTCATTGTTAATTTAGAAACTTAAAATTTAACAATGCCCGGTTTACAGATTTACATTCAGCAACATAAAAGTTGCGAACCAGAAAAAAAGTCAATGGAACGGGAAAACACTGTTTATAAGACATTGTCAGATGCAATTTGATCATCTCTTGTTAAGATATTTAAAAATCTTTCCTGATTGAAAAGGAACCAAATGCCATTTTACAAAGTATTTTTACCTTTTTAAATTTGAGCTTTATTTTTATCCTTGGGAATTGAAAATCCATTAAAACAGCAGCAATCATTAGTAACATCATTGTTAACTTTAAAAAAAAGTTCTCATCAGGAAGACAGCATTTTAGATTAAGTTCCATGGACGCAAAATTTGTTTACTCAAATTTTTGGATATAGGTCCTGTGAATGCAGCATGCCCGTGCCAGCGAGAAGTGAGGTAAGATAAAGTTTGTCTACCTATCTCATTTCCATGATTGTAGCATGACTGTGAGTGACTCCTGCACAGCATTGTACTCCATTTCAGTGCCTGTTTCCTCTGCAAACTCCAGGAGGGCTGCGTAGCCTTGAGAAGACACCAGGGCAACCTTATTTCTTTAAAGGCAGTCTCAACAAAAAGGAAGTTGTAGTAATGCGCTCTAGGTTGCTGGATAATTGTGTTTAGTCATTCAGGGACACTTCACAGCAAACCCGGATAGAGACGAGGCTCCCCAGTTTGGTTACAAACTGTGTAGAATAGACAAGGTCAGGGAGGAGGACATCTTTCCAGCCAAGGCAGAACGTGCAAGAGACTAAGCCTCCAAGGTGGATGGGAGATGGTGACGTAATGCCCAGAGGGTGGCTCCACAAACCTGGCAGCAGTGTTGCAAAATGTTTAATGCACCTTGACCACTCTAGTGAGGTTATGAATGGGTCTACACATCACTCTAACCGTATTACACATTTTTCGTACAGCTCAAAATACTGTACCCTGCTGATTCACACAGTAGCACACCCTGACACTCAGGACTCACTCCTATTATCTTTACACTACATCCCCATCCTCTCTCATCCACCTCTCACTACCTACACATTGCAGATGGAATACAATGTGGAAAAGTGTGAGGTTATGCACTTTGGAAGGAGGAATGGAGGCATTGACTATTTTCTAAATGGGGAAATGCTTAGGAAATCAGAAGCACAAAGGGACTTGTGAGTCCTTGTTCAAGATTCTCTTAAGGTTAACGTGCAGGTTCAGTCGGCAGTTAGGAAGGCAAATGCAATGTTAGCATTCATGTCGAGAGGGCTAGAATACAAGAGCAGGGATGTACTTCTGAGGCTGTATAAGGCTCTGGTCAGACCCCATTTGGAGTATTGTGAGCTGTTTTGGGCTCCGTATCTAAGGAAGAATGTGCTGGCTTTGGAAAGGGTCCAGAGGAGGTTCACAAGAATGATTCCTAGAATGAAGAGCTTATCGTATGAGGAACGGTTGAGGACTCTGGGTCTGTATTCATTGGAGTTTAGAAGGATGAGGGGGAATCTTATCGAAACAGGATACTTCAAGGTCTGGATAGAGTGAACGTGGAGAGGATGTGTCCACTAGTAGGATAAACTAGAATCAGAGGGCACAACCTCAGGCTAAAGGGACAATCCTTTAAAACAGGGGTGAGGAGGAATTTCTTCAGCCAGAGAGAGTGGTGAATCTGTGGAACTCTGTTGCGTAAGGCTGTGGAGGCCAGGTCATTGAGTGTCTTTAAGACAGAGATAGATAGGTTCTTGATTAATAAGGGGATCAGAGATTAAGGGGAAAAGGCAGGAGAATGGGGATGAGAAAAATATCAGCCATGATTGAATGGCAGAGCAGGCTCGATGGGCCGAATGGCCTAACTCTGCTCCTATGTCTTATGGTCTTATTGTCTTACACAACTCCAGCTACTAAGCTATGACAAGCATTTGACCCAACTTCATTGACAAACGGTTACTGACATTCTCCCCTCTCTCTCTTGCAGAAGAAGACCACCCACAACAGTTGAGAGAGGCAGATGACCAGGAGAGGACAACCACAAATCCTAGTCTCAAGCAGATGATACATGGGATCATGGGCATCAGTACCATTGAGTCAGTGGCAGCTAATGCTGTTGAGGCCATGCTGGATGGTGGTAGGTTGCTGTCGTATTTACCTTCTCCACTACCCATCCTCAGCCAGAAAGGACCTTGAAAAAGAAACTGTAGTTGGAGTAATCCTGGACATTCGGTATTCATCCCACTACTCACTTCCCTCATCCCAATGCTTTTGTGCTTTCAATACTATAATATGGCAGTCTACTCGTGCTTTATAGCCTCAAGGGGTGAGGGGAGAATGAGAGCTCCAGCAGGTTATGAAGATTGCTGAGATGCCAGCCCATGGGAGTGGCAGTGGCGCTATTGAGCACAAAGTTGCCATCTTCTCACAAGGATGTAAATGTATTGGAGATGTTTCAGAGGAGGTTTACTAGATTGATACTTGGAATGAGAGAGTTGTCTTATGAGGAAAGGTTAGATAGACTGGACTTTAGAAGACTGAGGAGTGACTTGACTGAAGTAGAGAAAGATCCTGAAAGGTCATGTTGAGGTGGATGTGGAAAGGATGTTTCCTTTTGTGGGTGAATCCAGAACTAGGGGGCACTGTTTAACATTAGGGATCGCTGTTTTAAAACAGATTTGGATTTGTTTTCTCTGAGGATTGTGCGACTTGGGAACTCTGTCTCAGTGGAGGTGAAATCATTGAATGTAGAACTTGAAACCCCAAAACAGACCAGCCATGATCTTATTAAATGGTGGAGTCGGCTCGAGGGGTCAAATGGCCTACTTCTGCTCTTATTTTGTATGTTGTTCATAACATGACAGCATTCGTACTTCTGCCGCTCTGTCATTGTTCTTGCCTGTTGCCTTTCAGCCAGCCGAAACTGTTGCCACCCATGCTGAGGTGGTGTAGACCAAGATTGGGCTTTCAAGACCCAGAGCTGTTATGTATCATACTTGAAGGCCATCTATATTCTAGTCCAATGAAAGCTATCAGCCATCCACAATCCTTGCTGTAGCCACTGCTTAGGACAGGAAGGGCATCCACAAAATAGGGACTATGGAAATGCATAAGGACAATTAGCTTTTCTTTATATTATTGATATTTCCTCTTCCCCTGCAAGAGAGAGGGGAGAATGTCAGTAACCATTTGTCAATGAAGTTGGGTCAAATGCTTGTCATAGCTTAGTAGCTGGGGTTGTGTAAGACAATAAGACCATAAGACATAAGAGCAGAGTTAGGCCTCTCGGCCCATCGAGCCTTCTCTGCCATTCAATCATGGCTTATTTCCTTATGAAGTTGTGTGATGGTTTTTGCTGTCGATCGCTATCGAATGATGAAGGCCAAGATGAATTTGTTAAGGGGAGTCTGAAATGGATGTCCTATTAGGGGATGATGGGCCCAAGTTGGGTATGGGAATGTTCCTTTTAACTGAAGTGAAGCCTCAAAATGTAGTCCACCCCGCTCTATCCAGTTGCACATGATGGATGTGGTCACCTTCCTTCCTCTTCCCCCTCTTGCACAGAAACACATGGGAGTTGATAGAGGTACATTGTCAAGAAGGTGAGCCAACTCGTCACAAACGCTTTAGTGAAGTGAAGCCTCCTGAGACACTGCTCCTCGCTCATCGCAAAAATGAGCGATTCTCCCAAAGATTCCATCGGAATAGGGACTTCTAAACTGAACCCTCTTTCTCTTCCCGGAGCTTCCTCTCTCTGCTTCCTTCTTTGCATGTACTGTTTATGTTGCAGAGCAAGTGGCACTGCAACTGCTGCCCATCAAACTATGCAAGACAATGTTAGTTTCCATATTTCTGTGATCAGTGGAAATCTCTCGACTCCATCAGCAGCTCACAGTGCTTTTACCATCTGAGCACAAGTAAATCAAATATACCTCAACTACAAATTGCTTAAAGGCTCTTTAAATAGCCTCAGAATAGGGCTCATTTTCCTTCCAATTGCTCGTTGGTTCAGGAGTGAATAAGAAAGCTGTTGCCTCCACATCTGTTGATTGATTTTGATATTCTTGCATTCCATCAGCCTATTAGTAATGTCATGATCTTGTCCATTCAGCAACTTTGGATGCCTGTAGGGGACACACCAATGGTACCTGCTGTGCTACACTGCCTGCATGTCAGTCTGTGTAGTATCACTAAAAATGGAGCTATGTAAATACATCTCATGTTCCAATTTTTAAAAATTGCTTTTAGAATTATTTGAAGAGATTTCCAACCCAAAGTTTTCCAGCAGGAACAAGATGACGAGTAAAATTACATCACATGTTCCGAAACTCCAATTCTAATCATTAAACATTTAAGAAACTCAACAATTTTTGTGGTACATTCTCATGTGTGGAACTGAAGACTCACATAATTTACAACAATAACCAGAATTTCACAATAGTCTCAATAAAGTCTAGTTTTTACAATTGAACAGGTTATTTAACAATTCCAATTTGAAGTAATATTTGTAATAATTTATTAACTAAACACAACACAGAACAGATAAAACAAAAGAAGCCTGCGTTTACAAAGATCTAAATACGTCAACCTCTTCCCAAATGATTGTAATTTAACTGAAGAAAAAAATTAATTTTCACGGTTAAACAGGTTGAATAAAAATTCTTACACAAAAGAGAAAAGAGGATGGAATCACCACAGCCAGTGACACAAAATCATTCACACCAACTTTTTAAAGATACTGTACACTGAAATATTTCAATCTTTGGAGAGTTAAAACGGGACAGGATCTTTTCCATTCTGTTTCTTTATTTCAGTATAGAGTTCTTTTTTCTCTCATACTAATCTGCTGATCAGTCCTAAGCAAAGCATGCTGGTTACCCATCTGAGTCCTGTGAAACAAGCTAATATAATCAAACTGTAAACTTCACTGCAGGATATGGATACTGGGACGTGATGTGGAGATGCCGGCGTTGGACTGGGGTAAACACAGTAAGAAGTCTAACAACACCAGGTTAAAGTCCAACAGGTTTATTTGGCAGCAAAAGCCACTAGCTTTCGGAACAGGCTGTTCCTTCGTCAGGTGGGTGGGAGTTCTGATCACAAACAGGGCACAAAGACACAAACTCAATTTACATGAATAATGATTCATTATGATTATGATTATTCATAATGATTATGGCGCTCGACTCATCCATCGACAGTTCCGACGCGCCACAGCGAAAAACCGCACCGACCTCCTCAGAAGACAAACACGGGACACGGTGGACAGAGTACCCTTCGTCGTCCAGTGCTTCCCCGGAGCGGAGAAGCTACGACATCTCCTCCAAAGCCTTCAACATGTCATTGATGAAGACAAACATCTCGCCAAGGCCATCCCCACACCCCCACTTCTTGCCTTCAAACAACCGCACAACCTCAAACAGACCATTGTCCGCAGCAAACTACCCAGCCTTCAGGAGAACAGTGACCACAACACCACACAACCCTGCCACAGCAACCTCTGCAAGACGTGCCAGATCATCGACACGGATGCCATCATCTCACACGAGAACACCATCCACCAGGTACATGGTACATACTCTTGCAAGTTGGCCAATGTTGTCTACCTGATACGCTGCAGGAAAGGATGTCCCGAGGCATGGTACATTGGGGAAACCATGCAGACGCTACGACAACGGATGAATGAACACCACTCGACAATCACCAGGCAAGACTGTTCTCTTTCTGTTGGGGAGCACTTCAGCGGTCACGGGCATTCAGCCTCTGATCTCTGGGTAAGCGTTCTCCAAGGCGGCCTTCACGACACACGACAGCGCAGAGTCGCTGAGCAGAGACTGATAGCCAGGTTCCACACACATGAGGATGGCCTCAACCGGGATATTGGGTTTATGTCACACTATCTGTAACCCCCACAACTTGCCTGGATGTGCAAAATCTCACTAGCTGTCCTGTCTGGAGACAATACACATCTCTTTAACCTGTGCTTAATGCTCCCTCCACTCACATTGTCTGTACCTTTAAGACTTGATTAGCTGGAAAGACTCACATTCCAATCATTATTCATGTAAATGGAGTTTGTGTCTTTGTGTCGTTTGTGATCAGAACTCCCACCCACCTGACGAAGGAACAGCCTGTTCCGAAAGCTAGTGGCTTTTGCTACCAAATAAACCTGTTGGACTTTAACCTGGTGTTGTTAGACTTCTTACTGGGACATGACCAGAGGTCATTCGAACTCTGCATTACAAATCATACTTTGTATACATAAGGTATTAATTCAGAAAGCAATGGCAATTTTTAGCTATACTCCAATTACAACAATGCTTTGAAGAGTTCAGATTGACCTAACAATGGTTTTTTTTCCTGTTGTGCCAGCAAGCTTCGGTCAGAATAAATCTACACCAGCATCTTTAGTTTAAAATGTAGTTCAAACGATTTTTAATCCCAATTTTTTGGTCTCAAGTTGAAAGACAATTAACCACATGCACATATGTAAAGAATTAAGAACACAAAGTGCCAATTTTTATGATATTCCCATGTTGTGAGCCCAAGTAATATTCACATGGTTTAAATCAGTTCAAAAGTCAACAAAAGCTCCGATATCTCATAAATAAGATAAATATGTATATATAGAAAGAGGAGACAATAAACAATTTAATACACCAAAGACAAGTCCACAGAAGGTAAAGTGGCTTTTAGTTGCATGTCCAGAACTGTGGGTGGTGCTTACAATCGAACAGGAAAGACAGACTTTTAAACAAAAGAAATGTTTTAACTTGTCCTATATTCGTGATTTGGAAACTTACACAAATTCACATGTGCTGGCACACGAGCTGCATCCTTTAATTTCCTTTCACATGGTAATTCTCATATTTTTCTTGGCACATAAGCTGGCAACGTTGACCATCACATTAGCTTCAGTGATTGTTACAACTTTAAGTTCCTTTCCTTTCACCTTTTTGAAATGTTGTCTCAGCAAGTTGGTTTGGTTTACTAACTCCCTGTTCTTTTCCTTCATTTGTTGAGCTCCCGGAGCTTGTGCCAGTTCTACTACTGTCCCCACCTGGAGCTGGGTTAGCATACAGCTTGCATCACCATTCTAGTTGCTGGCATTCCTGTTCCCGCTTTCAATTTCACTTTTCTGATAGTTATTAACTCTTATATTACCACATGAGAGTTATAGAGGTTTACAGCATGGAAACAGGCCCTTCGGCCCAACTTGGCCATGCCGCCCTTTTTTTTAAACCCCTAAGCTAATCCCAATTGCCCACATTTGGCCCATATCCCTCTATATCCATCTTATCCTTGTAACTGTCTAAATGCTTTTTAAAAGACAAAATTGTACCCGCCTCTACTGCTACCTCTGACAGCTTGTTCCAGACACTCAGCATCCTCTGTATGAACAAATTGCCCCTCTGGACACTTTTGTATCTTTCCCCTCTCACCTTAAACCTATGCCCTCTAGTTTAAGACTCCCCTAACTTCGGGAAAAGATATTGACTATCTAGCTGATCTATGCACCTCATTGGGGCGGCACGGTAGCACAGTGGTTAGCACTGCTGCTTCACAGCTCCAGGGACCTGGGTTTGATTCCTGGCTTGGGTCACTGTCTGTGTGGAGTTTGCACATTCTCCTTGTGTCTGCGTAGGTTTCCTCCGGGTGCTCCGGTTTCCTCCCACAGTCCAAAGATGTGCGGGTTAGGTTGATTGACCATACTGAAAAATTACCCTTAGTGTCATGAGATGCGTAGGTTAGAGGGATTAGTAGGTAAAATATGTAGGGGTATGGGGGTAGGACCTGGGTGGGATTGTGGTCGGTGCAGACTTGATGGGCCGAATGGCCTCTTTCTGTGCTGTAGGGTTTCTATGATTCTATGATTATTTTATAGAAATCATAGAAACCCTACAGTGCAGAAGGAGGCCATTCGGCCCATCGAGTCTGCACCGACCACAATCCCACCCAGGCTCTACCCCCACATATTTACCCACTAATCCCTCTAACCTACGCATCCCAGGAATCTAAGGGGCAATTTTTAACCTGGCCAATCAACCTAACCCGCATATCTTTGGACTGTGGGAGGAAACTGGAGCACCCGGAGGAAACCCACGCAGACACGAGGAGAATGTGCAAACTCTACACAGACAGTGACCCGAGCCGGGAATCGAACCCGGGACCCTGGAGCTGTGAAGCAGCAGTGCTAACCACTGTGCTACCGTGCCGCCCCTCTATAGACCTCTATAAGATCACCCCGGAGCCTTCTACGCTCCAGAGAAAAAAGTCCCAGTCTATCCAGCCTCTCCTTATAACTCAAACCATCAAGTCCTGGAAGCATCCTAGTAAATCTTTTCTGCACTCTTTCTAGTTTAATAATATCCTTTCTATAATAGGGTGACCAGAACTGTACACAGTATTCCAACTGTGGCCTTACCAATGTCTTGTACAACTTCAACAAGACGTCCCAACTCCTGTATTCAATGTTCTGAACGATGAAATCAAGCATGCCGAATGCCTTCTTCACCACTTTGTCCACCTGTGATTCCACTTTCAAGGAGCTATGAACATGTACCCCTAGATCGCTTTGTTCTGTAACTGTTCCCAATGCCCTACCATTAACTGAGTAAGTCCTGTCCTGGTTCTATCTTCCAAAATGTATCACCTCGCATTTATCTAAATTAAACTCCATCTGCCATTTGCCAGCCCACCGGTCCAATTGATCAAGATCCCGTTGCAATTGGAGATAACTTTCTTCACTGTCCACTACGCCACCAATCTTGGTGTCATTTGCAAACTTACTAACCATGTCTCCAATATTCTCATCCAAATCATTAATATAAATGACAAATAACAGTGGACCCAGCACTGATCCCTGAGGCACACTGCTGGTCACAGGCCTCCAGTTTGAAAAACAATCCTCTACAACCACCTTTTGGCTTCTGTCAAGAAGCCAATTTTGTATCCATTTAGATACCTCGTCCTGGATCCCGTAAGATTTAACCTTATGCAACAACCTACCATGCGGTACCTTGTCAAAGGCCTTGCTAAAGTCCATGTAAATAACATCAACTGCACTGCCCTCATCTACCTTCTTGGTTACCCCTTCAAAAAACTCAGTCAAATTTGTGAGACATGATTTTCCACTCACAAAGCCATGCTGACTGCCCCTAATCAGTCCTTGCACCTCTAAATGCCTGTAGATCCTGTCTCTCAAAATACCTTCCAACAACTTACCTATCACAGATGTGAGGCTCACTGGCCTGTAGTTCCCAGGCTTTTCCCTGCAGCCCTTTTTAAACAAAGGCACAACATTTGCCACCCTCCAATCGTCACACCTCACCCGTGGCTATCGATGATTCAAATATCTCTGCCAGGGGACCTGCAATTTCCTCCCTAGCCTCCCACAATGTCCTGGGATACACTTCATCAGGTCCCGGGGATTTATCTACCTTAAGACTTCCAGCACCTCTTTCTTTGTAATATGTACACTCCTCAAGACATCACTATTTATTTTCCCAAGTTCCCTAACATCCATGCTTTTCTCAACAGTAAATACTGATGAGAAATATTCATTTAGGATCTCGCCCATCTCTTGTGGATCTGCACATAGATGACCTTGTTGATCCTTAAGAGGCCCTACTCTCTCCCCTGTTACTCTTTTGCCCTTTATGTATTTGTAGAAACTCTTTGGATTCTCCTTTGCCTTATCTGCCAAAACAATCTCATGTCCCCTTTTCGCCCTCCTGATTTCTCTCTTGACTCTACACCTACACCCCCTATACTCTTCAGAGCACTTTGTTCAGAGGGGGCTGTGTACTGCAGCAAATGCAATCCTTTTTCAAAATTGATTTTGCTCAGTTTTATACCTCTGTATTTAGTCTCACTGTCACGCTTCAATATAAGTCCCCTTCTGAACAGCTCAAAGATGACGCTGAATCTGTCATGTTTCTCAAATTTCTGACATCTGGCCCTCTCCCCTCCCAACATCATCATTATCAGCCTTAATGAATTGCCACAAAACTACTGGGAAGCAAAGGTAACCTACATTTCCTGAAGGTTTTCGTCCTTAACTGGGTGGGCAATCAAGCAGGCCAGTTCTAGGTTCCACCTTGATATATATCAATAAACAATGAGTCCTTGCACTCTGAACATTGCAAGAAATAATAGTTTGGAGTCCTTCGTCAATGGTGCAAAGCTGACTCCATGTTAGTAGTTATGTTTTTGTTTAAATGTAAGTGAGACTTAATACAGTGGAGCCCCGATTTTACGCGAAATCGGATATTACGCGATTGCACGACGGACCCTTTTTTTTCCTATTTCCGGTTTAATGAATTAGCGCGACCCCGATAACATTCGTGATCACATTTTATGGACCCCAACCATCGCGTTAAAACGGGGCTCCACTGTACATTCAGTATTTGAGCAGCTGCTTTCAGAGCACAACATCTTTTACAGATGCACCATAGAAAGCATTCTTTCTGGTTGTATCACAGCTTGGTATGGCTCCTGCTCTGCCCAAGTCCGCAAGGAGCTACAAAAGGTTGTGAATGTAGCCCAGTCCATCACGCAAACCAGCCTCCCATCCATTGACTCTGTCTACACTCCCCGCTGCCTCGGTAAAGCAGCCTGCATAATTAAGGACCCCACGCACCCCGGACATTCTCTCTTCCACCTTCTTCCTTCGGGAAAAAGATACAAAAGTCTGAGGTCACGTGCCAACCGACTCAAGAACAGCTTCTTCCCTGCTGCCACCAGACTTTTGAATGGACTTACCTTGCATTAAGTTGATCTTTCTCTACACTTTAGCTATGACTATAACACTACATTCTGCCTCTCTTGTTACCTTCTCTATGAACGGCATGCTTTGTCTGTATAGTGCATAAGAAACAATACTTTTCACTGTATGTTAATACATGTGACAATAATAAATCAAATCAAATCAAAAAATTGAGTTTTGCATTACTTCCATTGTACCAAGAGTAGCTAAAAGTGTTCACACTCTACATTTCATTTCTAGTCAGTTTCCGTGGTGCCTCGAGTTTCCCTCAGTTCCTCTACCCTGATTGACGACTGGGACCTCTTTCTTATATCTTTGCTTCTGTTCAAAAATTATTCACCCTTGCTAAATCTACCATTGGTTTTCATCCTAAACCCTATTATCAAATAAAGAAGCGCAATGTATACAATAGGATTTTCTGACCCGCCCCCCCCCCATAGCTGGTTTTCCGGCGGGGGAGACGGCTCACCATTGACTGCCAAAGCCATTGGCCGTTTGCGTTGCTCGCCGCCAGGTCACAGGGTACCTGTCATGGGGAGGTCAACTTCGGCAGGACTGTAAGATCTCTGTAACACAGGTTTCTGACCCTTTCATCCCCTCTCCAGCCCCTTTACATCATTTGATTTTACTGTTAGGACAATTATCAGGTGCAGCTTTTGCAATACAAAGGACATGTTTTTAATTTCTATTGTAAGCCACACTGAGCCTCAGGCAGTCAGGTACCTGACACTTTGGCCAAATAGAGACATTAAAATGAGATATCAAGAGTGGCAAATGATAATTCTAAGGTTAATAGTACAAACCAAATCAATCAGAGAATGTAAAGTAGAAATTAAAAAGGCTAGGTGGTAGTATGAAGAAAGACCAGCATACGGTAAAGTATTTTGTAAAGAATAATTGAAGAAAAATTATAGCCAGTTAGAGATGAAAGATGAGATTCTTTCATGGAGGATGAAGGAATGGTGTCGATGGTATTTCTTTTGCTTTGGAGACAAGTTGATAAAGCTGTGTAAAGAATAAGATGAGATTAAGTTTCATAAGTGAGGCAGAGTGAAAGCTAGAACACAAGAAATGGAAGAAGGAATAGGATATTTGGTCCCTCAAGCCTGCTCAGCCATTCAATAAGATCACGCTGATCTGATTATGACCATAAGTCCACTTTCCTGTCTGCCCCTCTGCACCCCTCCCATCCACATCCCATCCCATCCACATAACCCTTGATTCTATTGTCAATCAAAAGTCTGTCTCACCTTCCTTGAATATATTCTCTGATACAGCCTCCACTGATTGCTAAAGAGGAGAATTCCAAAAGCTAACAACCCTCTGGGAGAAGAAATTCCTGATCATCTCCACCTTAAATGGGAGATCTCTTTTTTAAAAATTGTGCCCCGAGTTCTAGATTCCCCTGCTAAAGGAAATGTCCTCTCAGCATCTGCCCTGTCATGCTCCCTCAGAATCTTATATCTTTCAATAAGATCATTTCTCCTTATTCTAAACTCCAATGACTATAGCCCCAACCTGCTCAACTTACTTTATGCTACTTCTTTGCATGTGGACTGCAGCGTTTCAAGAAGGCAGCTCACCATCACCTTCTCAAGGGTAACTTGGGTTGGACAATAAATGCTGGCCAGCCAGTGGTGCCTATGTCCCATGAGTGAATAAAAACATTCATGGGACATAGGCACCACCATGAGACATAGGCACCAACGAAAGACCAACCCCCTTATCTCAGGAATCAGCCTAGTGAACCTTCTCTGAATTGCTTCAAATGCGACACTGAGCCTCCTTAAGTAAGGTGAGCAAAACTATATACAGTACGCTTGGTGTGGCTTTACCAATACCCTGTACAGCTGCAGCAAGACTTCTCTACTTTTATACTCTATTCCCCTTGTAATACATTTCAATTTTCTGTTTGCCTTTCTAATTATTTGCTGTAACTGCATGATGACTTTTTGTGATTCATGCACAAGAACATCCAGATCCCACTGCACTGAAATATTCTGTCGCCTCTCCATTTCAATAATATTCTGCTTTTCAAATTTTCCTGCCAAAATGGACAACCTCATATTTTTGCACATTATACTTCATTTGCCAAATTTCACCCACTCATGTAACCTATCTAAATCCTTTTGCAGACTCTTGGTATCCAACTCACAACTTGCTTTTCTGTCTTCAAAGAGTCAGCAAATTTGGCTGTAATATACTCGGTCCCTTCATCCAAGTCATTAATACACATTATGAATAGTTGAGGCCCCAGCAATGATTCCTTTGGCGCTCTAAAGGTCACAGTTTGCCATCCTGAAAATTACCCAGTTATTCCTATTCACTCTTTCCTGTTAGTTGACCAGTCCTCTGTCCTTACTATAGCACCCCCAACGCCATGGCTGGGATTTTACGACCTCACTCGGGCGAGGCTCGTAAAATCCCAACCGAGGCCAACAGAGAATTCCGTTCTGTGAGCCTCGCCTGACCCGGAATCGAGGCGGTAAAATTCTGACACATAATTTCTTTTATGTGACATCCTATCAAATGTATTTTGGCAATCCAAAAACACTGCATGTACTGTTTCCCCTTTTTCCATCCTGCTTGTTACACCCTCAAAGAGCTCTAATATATTTGTCAAGCACAATTTCCCTTTCACAAAACTACATTGACTCTGCCTGTCAGTGTTGAATGAGAGGATGCTGAAGATATACAGAAAACTAATTGGTTAAGCCGCAGTTGGGACATTATGTTCAGCTTTCGATGCCCTCCTGTAGGGGAGATGTCAGGGCTATGATCAGGCTAAAGAATATATTTCCTAATATGAATGATGGATGAGAGGTTTTAAAGTAAGAGGAGAGATCAGCAAAGTCTTAGAACTTTATATGAGAAAGAGAAAGTTTAGAGTAGATATTGTAGAGTAATTCAAACATTTCCTGATAAACTCAATCAGGAAAAAAAATTAAATGCCCTGCACAGTGAGTTGACAATTATGGGTTGTAAGTTTTAGACTTTAAAAGAATGAAGGGGCAGGTTAAGATTTAAAAGAATGTAAAGAATTGTTAAAGAAGAAGCAATGGTGGAAGTAAAATCCATAATTTTTAAAAGAGAAATGGATAAATGTATTTGTAAAAATATAAAAAGGAAAATGTGACTAAATGCATACTTCTTTCAGAGCTGGCACAAACACAGCAGGCCAGGGAGGATCTTTCTTTGTTCCATCGTTCCATGATTCTGGCTGCCGGAAGTGAAGCAGAACAGCTACAATACTTTCTGTCAATGACCATAGGTAGATTGCTTCCATACATGATGCAAGTGGCACCAGAAGTGATAGAAGACCAAAAGCCTAAAGAAACAATAAATGGAAGACAGTTGAGACGCAGGTTGTAGCAACGTAGTGTACCTTTATTGCATTTGTATTTAATGGTTCATCTTCAGCAACAATATTTTCCAACTTCAGAACATCAGAAGATTTTGGTGGCAAGATCTTTCAGTCCCACCATTGTCAATGTGGTTTGCTGTTGCTTGCGCCCTCTGCCGCCCGGAAACCCGGGGCAGGGGGTTGATGTCAGCAGGACCAGAAAATCCCACCAGCGGGAACGGCTGGAAAATCCCACCCATAGTATTTTGCCAGCATGTGGGTCACCATAGATAAATCATGAAAGATTCCAAAGGAGAAGGAAAGTGCAGAAAGAGAAGCTGTTTGTAGAGAACATCGGTCTATGATAGGATAAATAAGAATGAAGGAGTGAAGGAGTCGGTGGTTATCTCTACCCTCGAAGATGATTCTGCCACAGCAAGCAAATCTGGCAGGGAGCATAAAATATGCTCAAGTCAGATGAATGAACACCTAAGACACTTGAGTAATCAATTAAATTACGACAAATCAGGCAACTGTAAGATACTGTGCATTGGAAGAAGAAAAAATGGTGCAGAAGTAGCATAAAGGAAGGTAAGGTCAAAAGCCACTTAAGTACATTAGATATAACTCTCACCTACTTCTACAGATGCACAATAGAAAACATTCTTTCTGGTTGTATCACAGCTTGGTATGGCTCCTGCTCTGTCCAAGACCGCAAGAAACTACAAAGGGTCGTGAACGAAGCCCAGTTCATCATTCAAACTGGTCCTCCATCCATTGACACTGTCTACACTTCCCATTGCCTCGGAAAAGCAGCCAGCATAATCAAGGACCCCACGCACCCCTGACTCTCTCTTCCATCTTCTTCCATTCGGAAAAATATATAAAAGTCTGAGGACCGACTCAAGAACAGCTTGTTCCTTGCTGCTATCAGACTTTTGAATGGATCTACCTTGCAATAAGTTAATCTTTCTCTACACCCTAACTGTGACAGAACACTACATTCTGCACTCTCTCCTTTCCTTCCCTATGCATGGTATGCTTTCTCTGTATAACGCGAAGAAGCAATACTTTTTACTGTATACTAATACATGTGACAATAATAAATCAAATCAAATCAGATTTGTTGCTTAACATAATAAATTACCCTAGTGCAGCAAACAAAAAAATGAATACAGTAGAATGTAAAATTCTATCATATCAGCAAAGCATCAGTTAGGGGAGGTCCTGCTGAAACTGTATAGTGCAGTGGTGCTTCACTGCACTATTCTGTTCCGTTTTGGTCACCAACATATATGCAAACAATCATGTCATGGTGGTAATGCAGAGAATCTAATTATATGGGGGAATCGGGCATTTGGAGGGAGTTGTGCATTGGAAAGAGAGGGGAGTCGGACCTCAGGAGGGGAGGGGTGTGTCAGACATCAGGGGACAGTGATGAACGACAGTGGGAGGAAGAGTCAGGCATATGGGGGGGGGGGGGGGTGGGGTCTGACCTTGAGGAGGGATTGGACATTGCTGTGGCGGGGGGCAGGAATCGGCTATAGTTGTGGAGAGTCAGGGGGTTGATTGGGCTGGTCGTGGGTCGGACCCATTCACGTTGAGGGGTCAGGTCAGTTAAGGGAGGGGTAGGGAGTCCCCTGTGAGTGGGGAATATTGTGGTGGGCAGGGGTCCTTAGTTGGGTGGTCTCCCCTGGGGGATCGGGGGTGTAGTGGGTGTCCCATTTGGAGCCCAATATGGGTTTTCAGAATAGTTATCCTGAAGTTAGAAGTGCTTTTCTTTCTTCTAATCTTTCAGAGTAACTATGAGAGTAAAACTGGCAGAACCATCTGAAGTCAGTGATTTAAATTGCTTTGTCAGATGGTTTACCCAGACCAGTGCAATTGTCCAGGTAAAGTTTGCCCTTCTGGACAATTGCTGGATAAACACCCTGTTGGGAGTCTTTTATAGACCTCCTAAAAGTTCTAGAGAGGTTGAGGAAAGGATTGCGGAGTCAATACTGCTTAGGAGTGAAAGTAATAGGGCAATTGTTATGGGGGATTTTAACTTGACTAATATTGACTGGAATTGTTATAGCTCTAGCTCGTTAGAGGGGTCAGTTTTTGTTCAAAGCGTGCAGGAAGGTTTTTTGACTCAGTATGTAGACAGGCCAACTAGAGGTGAGGCTATATTGGATCTGGTGCTGGGAAATGAGCCAGACCAGGTGCTAGACTTGGAAGTTGGTGTGCATTTTGGTGATAGTGACCACAATTCGGTTACGTTCACCTTAGTGATGGAAAGGGATAGGCATGAACCTCGGGCCAGTGGTTTTAGCTGGGGGAAGGGTAATTATGAGGCTATTAGGAGAGAATTAGGAAACATAGGTTGGACTAGGAGATTACAGGGACTGGGAACGTCCGACATGTGGAGTTTTTTCAAGGAGCAGCTACTGCGAGTCTGTGATAGGTATGTCCCTGTCAGGCAAGGAGGAATTGGTAGGGCTAGGGAACCGTGGTGCACCAAAAAAGTTTCTTTGTTGGTTAAAAAGAAAAAGGAGGCTTATGTTCGGATGAGACGTGAGCACTCGGGTAGTGCACTAGAAAGCTTTAGATTGGCTAAGAGGGAGTTGAAGAGCGAGCTTAGAAGGGCTAAAAGGGGACATGAGAAGACTTTGGCGGATAGGGTTAAAGAGAATCCTAAGGCGTTCTATAGGTATGTCAAGAACAGAAGGTTGGTTAGGGCAAGTTTAGGGCCAGTTATAGATGGCAGAGGGAAGTTATGTGTGGAACCGGAGGAGATTGGTGAAGCATTGAACCAATATTTCTCTTCGGTGTTCACGCAAGGGGACATGAATATAGCTGAGGAGGACACTGGGTTGCAAGGGAGTAGAATAGACAGTATTACAGTTGATAAGGAGGATGTGCAGGATATTCTGGAGGGTCTGAAAATAGATAAATCCCCTGGTCCGGATGGGATTTATCCAAGGATTCTCTGGGAGGCAAGAGAAGTGATTGCAGAGCCTCTGGCTCTGATCTTCAGGTCGTCGTTGGCCTCTGGTATAGTACCAGAAGATTGGAGGTTAGCGAATGTTGTCCCATTGTTTAAGAAGGGGAACAGAGACTTCCCCGGGAATTATAGACCGGTGAGTCTCACTTCTGTTGTCGGCAAGATGTTGGAAAAAATTATAAGGGATAGGATTTATAGTTATTTGGAGAGTAATGAATTGATAGGTGATAGTCAGCATGGTTTTGTGGCAGGTAGGTCGTGCCTTACTAACCTTATTGAGTTTTTTGAGAAAGTGACCAAGGAGGTGGATGGGGGCAAGGCAGTGGACGTGGTATATATGGATTTTAGTAAGGCGTTTGATAAGGTTCACCATGGTAGGCTTCTGCAGAAAATGCAGATGTATGGGATTGGGGGTGATCTAGGAAATTGGATCAGGAATTGGCTAGCGGATAGGAAACAGAGGGTGGTGGTTGATAGTAAATATTCATCATGGAGTGCGGTTACAAGTGGTGTACCTCAGGGATCTGTTTTGGGGCCACTGCTGTTTGTAATATTTATTAATGATCTGGATGAGGGTATAGTTGGGTGGATTAGCAAATTTGCTGATGACACCAAAGTCGGTGGTGTGGTAGACAGTGAGGAAGGGTGTCGTAGTCTGCAGGAAGACTTAGACAGGTTGCAAAGTTGGGCCGAGAGGTGGCGGATGGAGTTTAATGCGGAGAAGTGTGAGGTAATTCACTTTGGTAGGAATAACAGATGTGTTGAGTATAGTGCTAACGGGAGGACTTTGAATAGTGTGGAGGAGCAGAGGGATCTAGGTGTATGTGTGCATAGATCCCTGAAAGTTGGGAATCAAGTAGATAAGGTTGTTAAGAAGGCATATGGTGTCTTGGCGTTTATTGGTAGGGGGATTGAATTTAGGAGTCGTAGCGTTATGTTGCAACTGTACACAACTCTGGTGCGGCCGCACTTGGAGTACTGTGTGCAGTTCTGGTCCCCACATTACAGGAAGGATGTGGAGGCTTTGGAGAGGGTGCAGAGGAGGTTTACCAGGATGTTGCCTGGTATGGAGGGGAGATCCTATGAGGAGAGGCTGAGGGATTTGGGATTGTTTTCGCTGGAAAGGCGGCGGCTAAGAGGGGATCTTATTGAAACATATAAGATGATTAGAGGTTTAGATAGGGTGGATAGTGATAGCCTTTTTCCTCTGATGGAGAAATCCAGCACGAGGGGGCATGGCTTTAAATTGAGGGGGGGTAGTTATAGAACCGATGTCAGGGGTAGGTTCTTTACCCAGAGGGTGGTGAGGGATTGGAATGCCCTGCCAGCATCAGTAGTAAATGCGCCTAGTTTGGGGGCGTTTAAGAGATCCGTAGATAGGTTCATGGACGAAAAGAAATTGGTTTAGGTTGGAGGGTCACAGTTTTTTTTTAACTGGTCGGTGCAACATCGTGGGCCGAAGGGCCTGTTCTGCGCTGTAATGTTCTATGTTCTATGTTCTATGTTCTAAACTCTTATCTGAGAACTTGAGAGAGGGATTCCCCAGCCTACCTGGGGATAACCCCAAAATCCAGTGCTGCGGAGTCAGGAGGTTATGGGCAAGTAACTCTTCTTTTAAAATCATAAAACTTAAATAGGGAGCGTGATAAATCAGTGGAATGATTAATTCAAAGTTTTAATGTCACTGTGGAGGAATTATTCCAATTGTCATTCCTGGAAGAGGACCTTAACCGGTCTAAGTCTGAAATCATCATATTAAGACAAAAATTACAATCAGAGTAATGGCAAGGCTAACAATGCTTGCCTTTATTTAAGTGTAAACGCCACAGCAACATCAGATGAAGGCTGATGTATAATTAAAGGCAAGAATTGACAAATGTTGTTAGAAATTCTCTGCGCTGCTGCTAGCTTCATGAAAACTACTGTATAAGGAGCTGATTATAACAATGCAATGTTCTTAGTCAAAGTAACAGATTGGAAGGTGTTCGGATGATTGACATTTTATCAGAATTATAAATACCAGCACCAAAGCATTATATTTTATTTGAGCTTTTTATAAATACAGTACAACTAAATAACTGTTCTGGTAGAGAATTGTAATATCTCTGCAAAGTTATGGTTTACAGGTGAGAACGAAATTATTCTCAGAAAGATTGTGAATGTGTTGCTGCTGCTTGCAGTGTTGTCACACCATACTAATATTGAGAATGTAATGTTTACCATTCGGGCATCAAATCTTCCCAGAAGATGAACCTACCAATCAAAATTTGTCAGTCCTAAAGTACATCTCATTGTGACTGTTGCCACTGGTAACAAGAACACAGCACTGCTTGTTAACATCAACTGACAATGATGAAGATGAGATCATTTTAATACTGTTTACCAAGGATATCTTAGTGGCAAGACTGATTTTACACTCTGTGTAATCTGATCCCAACTAGTTTGCTGAAAAGCTGTAAATGTTGGATATTTTGTGTGAAAATCAGTTTCAATCCAACTGCCAAACTCTGGTGAATTGTGAACTTGTGTCAACCATGACTCAGCTGTGAACACTCTCACCTCTGAGACAGAGGTGAAAATTTTCCTGTGGGTGACCACTTCCACATTCTCAGCCTACATGTTTGTATCGTATACCCACCAGCTTAATTTTACGGGAGGTAATCAATTATCTCTACATTAGTCTTATGCACATCAGAAGGCAAATTGGAGATGTTAAAGGGAGGGTTGACTGACAGCACCGCTGGAAAAGGTGAGTGTCGCTCATAGCACAGAGAGCACCATAAGATGGATATGCTCACTTGAAGGCCCAAAAAGCATCCTACAGTCAGAATCAGCTTGTGGATCAGTGTGCAGAGGAAATGGCTCCAAATGCCTCCAGATGTGCTAGAACATAGAACATAGAAAAGCTACAGCACAAACAGGCCCTTCGGCCCACAAGTTGTGTCCTTACCTTCTAGGCTCATCTATACCCCTCTATCTTACTAACCTCCATGAACCTATCCAAAAGTCTCTTAAAAGACTCAATCGAATCCGCTGCATGTAACCTTTCAATCGAATGTGCTGCATGTAACCTTTCTCCTTCTTTATATCTGAATTCTCAAGATAACATGCTAGCGTTCTGACCTCTCACCATGAAGCCTTCAATGTGCAGCTAGGCTCCTAACAAGGCAAAGGGTCCTGTGCTACACTAGCAAACTCATTTTCCTATCAGAAATTAAAAAGTAATTGAGGCTTGATCAATTGAGTTCCTGTCACAAATGGGCAGGTTACTGCAATCTACCTCAGTCCGCCCTTGAAAAAATTGCCTAGAGGTGGGACTTCATTTGGGAAACCACCCTAATGCATTTTTTCACAATTTTCCTGCCCCCCTTCCTCTAAACCCAAAGGGCTGTTAACATTCCCAAAAAAGGTTTGGATTTAAGTCCCGCTCCAGGCACCTGAGCGCAAAAATCAAGCTGACACTCCAGTGTCATACGAAGGGAATGCTGCACCATCAGATGTGCGATTTTAAAAGTCAGTGTTACATAGGATATATGGCACAGAAACAGACAAATTGATTCAACAAGTCCATGTTGGCATTTATATTTCACTCGAATCTAAAGTGTTTGGAGAAATGTCTTCATGCACGATTGTTGTGCCTTGTCAAAGTAATATGACCTCTGATATCATTCCTTTGTGAGTAAACGATTGATGCAGAAGCCATTTTATCTGCCACGTGAACATGATGACAGGCGAGTGCAGCTGAAATTGAGTGGATTTTAATCACTAGAAGAGAAATAGCCATCGCAAAGAACAGATGAGAATAATTAAAACTTCAGTCTGCAAATTTGTACAGGGCATTAACTGCTGGATGAGTCAGTATGGTTTTGGATATTCTAGTACCAGCTCCTGTGGAGGTGAAGGCAGATTTGAGAAAGAATTAGAAATTCTTCCAGTTACCATAGTAGAGCTGTGAAATTGGCACAGAGGTAAACAAGAAATTTGAACAAATAAGAGTAGCAACCCTATTATCAGTGCTGGGGAATAACTGCTATAAGCTGTATTTCATCCTGTCTCACTGAGAAGCAGAAAAGCCAGTCTTGTGCAATTTTGGAGGCCTTGAAGACCCATTTTGAATCTTCTATGAATTTTATTTATGAACACCAGAGCTCAGAATGAGGGGGAGAATGTTGATCAGTATGTGACTGCACTGAGCCATCTTAGCTGAATATTGTGAGTTTGAGCAACTGAAGGTTGATCTGATCAAAGAAAGAATTATCTTAGGGCCAAGAGATCTGGCTACGACAGCATGCCTGCAGACAGAAGAGAAACTTACTCAGGAAAGCTGTTGACGTGTGCAAAAGCTCTGAAGTGATGAAAAGTATTGATGGGAGAACTGATGAGGCTTTGCACTGTGCAGAGAGGAAGTCCAGGCCTTACAAATGCAAGGCAATGGAGAAAATGAAGAACTATTTACAAAAGGGTCAGCAAAATGATCAAGGCTAGAGTACAGGATGTAAATATTGCAGAAGACACCACACAAAAGAGAAGGAAGCATGTCCAGTGTTGGAAGCCAGCATTCTAATTGCAAGAAGCTGAATCACTTTGCATGCAAATGGTTTGCTGGAAAGAAGAGAAGGAGACTTATAAAGATGGTTGCTGGAGCGATGTCGGACATTGATTCTAACAAATCACTCTATACGTAGAAAAGCTGGCACTGTCAAGTCTCAGGGTAAAACATTATACAATGTGACTGCAGAAGGAGAGCATCAAGTTAATCAGATAGACACTAGTGCCGTGCGCAAGATCACGAGCTTCCCAGACCTGTTTGAAGTTGCTCAAGATGGTGACCCAAAGATAAACTCAAAGATAAAGATCAATGAATGCCAGTGAGATTGTAGAATGCCTGAAAACACACTTCAGTCACCATGACATTCCTGACATTGTGATAAGTGACGATGGCCTTTATTCGAGAGTGAAGAATTCAGACACTTCGGCCCAGATTCTGGCTATGACTGAAAAGCTCTCTGTCGCAGCGAAAATCCTGGAAATGGCCAAAAATTCTAAATCCTATTCCCCAAACATGGCATTTCCCATCCTCAAGGGGTTGGGCCTGGGTTCATGCATGCACAATTCATGGAGATAAGTGGACATTTAGGACGTTCAGTTGCCTCCACTGAATTGGGATTTTGGTAGGTCAGGAGTATGAAACCTGTAGTGTGCAGATCAGACCAAATAAGAGCTGGTCTGAACTTGGTGGATTTGTTTGGATACAGTAAGAAGTCTTACAACACCAGGTTAAAGTCCAGCAGGTTTATTTGGTAGCAAAAGCCACAAGCTTTCGAAGCCCCAAGCCCCTTCTTCAGGTGAGTGAGGACTCGTGTTCACAAACAGGGCATATAAAGACACAAACTCAGTTTACAAGATAATGGGTGTAATTGTTTGAATAATTGTTTGGATAGCCAGAGGTGCTCCTTTGGAGAGGTAAGGTAGCCCTTTGGATAGGGTCACAGGACACCTTTGGGACAGGTAAGGCAAACTTTGGGATTGTCAAGACACCCTTTAGGATTGTTAACATAATTATGCACATATTATGCACAAACTCATTGGAATTGTGGAGTTGTCAAACAGTCCAGCTGTCAAGTACTTGTTAAAACTGTCAAATTCATTAAGGAAGGGTTAAAACTCTCTAGAAGCTGTCAAAGGATACTAAATGAGTTGACATGGAGGGTTAAGGGTGGTGCCTGGGTCATTGGTTGGCATGAGTTGGCACTAAGTCAGCATCTGGATAGGAGAGACTTTGGTGGAGTGGCATGGTTGGCAAGGGGGTATGAGAGACAATTGGACATGGGTCGAGGGGCATTGGGAAATGAGGAGCCATGTGGGATGGGTGAGAGGCATGAATTGGCATAGGTTGGCATTGATCTTTGCGCACCCGACATGGAAGGAAAAATCTGAGCCTTGAATGATTGGGAAATTCAACAACACATCATTTCCACACTACCTCCAGTCAAGTAGAAAGGCTGACGCAGTGGTACAAATTTCCAAAAGGATCATCAAAACATTGCGTGTAGATTCAGCACAAATGTGTATAAGGCAATCCTAGAATAGTGAAACACACCTACTGAAGGCAGTTTGTGCAGTCTAGTCTAGCAACTATTATCATGCCGCACCCAAACTACTCTTCCAATAGCTGAAAACTACTGAAGCCGGAAGTAATAACAGGAGTCAGTAACAAAATCAAAGTGAAATGGGAGTAAGTCAAATAAAGTGGCCAAATCATTGCCAGAGTTGAGAGTTGGAGAGCCGGTCAAAGTGCAAACATTAAATGCATTCAACAAAAATCAGTCCACTTGGCAACTTGGAACCTGTGTAAAGCAGTTGTACATAGGGAAAAGGAACGGCCAGATATTCTGTCGCAACTACAGATAAACGCGTGCAACTGGAGAAGCTTCTCCTTCATAACAGACAGCTGATGAGGAAGAATTGATTTCTGAACAAAGAACAGAAAGACCATCAATTACAGAGGGCAACTGCTCCCCCAAAAATGCAATGGATCAGCAATAAGAGTTGCTATGGAAATGACATTCCCTGGAGTGGCAAAGTCACCCCAGAACCAGCAGAACCAGATGAACAAGCAACAACTTGTACACTTAGCATTAGAAGAGCTGCATTATTTAAAGATTGTGTGCAATGTACGTGGAGAGACAGATGAAAGTGAGTCAGACTATAATGAACATTTTTCTGTTCAAGCATGATTTTTTATAGACAGTGTGTAGGATAATCTGTAACTTCAAATGATAGTGTATGCAATGCACCGGTCAAGGGAGCATGATTGAAGAAGTTACCATCCTTTATGAACTTGGTAGGCTTCTTTCACTGGCTGCGAGTTGCTCTGTAATCTATTCAGGGTCTCCATAGGCCCCAAACCATATTAAAATATTGATTAGCCTCATCATCAAGTATATTTGCCCGACTGGGTAAAAAGGGCATTGCAAGTATGATTGTCTACTTCCCAGTTCTCTCTGGGTCTGCCCTTCACCATTTGGGTGGTATGGTGCTGCTCTGATGTTTCTGTGGTAGCTCACAATGTGCGAAATGTCCCTGCAGGGGAGGTACATTTACCTGACAATGAAAACGTGCCCAAGTCTGCAACTTTGTGATAGTTCTGCAACTACTAGAATGGAGTTGGAGTTTTCACCCCAGTGCAAAGAGGAATCCTGTAATTTCCGAACCCATGGTGCACTCCTAAACATGTTCCTCCATTTAAATGTGTACAAATCCTTGCCTGGTGTAAAACAGCAAGTGATCACAGTACAAGAGTTACACCACTTATAAATCAGATGAAGTTTCAATGCCACCTAGTGTATGTATAATGCCTTGCAAATTAAATACGACTTGCTTCAAATTTACCATATTGTGACCGTCATCTTGTGCCAGTTTGAGTTGTTCCTTTTATTTATATGTTTATTCAGAATAATATTACAGAGCAAATATTCAGATGCTAAAGCATTTTAAACATCTTCTAAAACCAATTCAAAACTGCTGACAATTAATCATTTTCTTCCTCTTCTTTGGAAGTAGATATAGATCATAAACAAAATGCAAAGAAAATCTGCATATGCTGGAAACCTGAAACAAAAATAAAACACTCAGCGGGTCAGTGAACATCTCTGTAGAAATTGAATGAGTTTAATGTTTCAGGCACAGAACTGATGAAGATCTCACAGATGCTGATTGACCTGCTGAGTGTTTCCAGCATTTTCTGATTAGATATGGTCAGGCACTGGTACCATTGAACCTCTTCAATATATTCATAAATAATGGGGGGAAACGTGACTTTAGAACTGTCTGAGACTATGGAGAAAAGCAAAGGCCCTGAAAGCATCTCAACTGTAATGAGGGTGATTTGTGCACCAGGATGAGACATTTCATTCACTCTGCCCCAACCCCCAGGAATCAAGCTATTGTAGCTATGACGCTGAACATATATATTTTTCGTCATTCATGGATCTGGGCATTGGTGGCTAGGCCAACATTTATTGCCCATCCCTAATTGCCCCTGAGAAGGTGGTGGTTAGCTATATTCATGAACTGCTGCAATCTATGTGGTGTAGATACACCCACAGTAATATTGTGTAGGTTAGGTGGATTGGCCATGCTACATTGCCCCTTTGGGCCCTATTTTACCATTCTGATTCTAAGTGCTGGGCGGACTTGAAACTGGGAGTGTTTCAGATCTGACTTTTAGACCCGTTCTGAGATGCCCCCGTACGCACGCTGACTGCAAAAATATCAGCGATTCCGAATCGCGCTGCATAAGCCTGTGGGCGGGGCTTAATGCACCCGAAACCCTGAAGCTTCGATCGGAGCCTCCAACTGCGCATGCTCCCCTGCCACATCCCTCCCGGGCCAGATAATGCCTCACCCTGGCACCCACATTGCCCCATCCCCCCAACATTACTGACCCCTTATCCCCCCAAACCCCTGCCACCCAGACCGATTGCAGGCTCTTCCCCCACCTTACCCCTCATCAATCTCAAGTGAAGTGGCAGCGGACGCCCCTTCCCCTCCACCAATCTCAGGTAGAGTGATCCACCCTCCCCCTTCCCCCCCCCCCACCGATCTCAGGCAGAGTGGCAGCGGATCCCCCCTTTCCCCTCCACTGATCTCAGGCAGAATGGCAGCAGATCCTCCTTCCCCTCCACCGATCTCAGGCAAAGTGGCAGCGGACCCCCCTCCCTCCCTACCCAACCGATCTCAAGCAGAGAACCGTCGGACACTAGGCACTTACCTCTTTACTAACCCTTGCTGATGGAGCGCCCAAATCGGACTTATATGGAGCATGTCTGTTTCGCGCCGATTTCGGATGGGCAAACGCGGTGGTAAAGCAGGAAGTGGGCGTGCAGCCCATTAAGTCAATTTAAATGCTTTCAGGCGTGATCCCGATCCCATTTTCGGGTCTTGTTAAAGGGGGAACTGGCGCGGAGGCGGGTGTGGATCGCGCTACTCGCCTCACGCCCGACTTTACCAAGTTTTCATGCCCAAAAATGGGCGCAACACAATGGTAAAATTGGACCCTTTGTGTCCAAAGACGTATAGGTTATGTGGATTCGCCATGGTAAATGTGTGGGCGGAGGGCCTGGGTGGGATGCTCTTTTGAGAGAATTGGTGCAGACTCGATGGGCCAGATGGGATTCTATGATTAGGGAGGGCATTCCAGAATTCTCATCCAGTCACAGTGAAGGAATGGTAATATATTTCCAAATCAAGATAGTGAGTGGCTTGGATGGGAAATTCCAGGTGGTGGTATTTCCAGGTATCTGTTGCACCTGTCCTAGGTGGTGGTGGTTGTGGGTTTGGAAGATGCTGCCTAAGGAGCTTTGGTGAGTTCCTGCAGTGCATCTTGTAGATGATATGGAGATGCCGTTGTTGGACAGGGGTGTACCAGATGAGAGGTCACATGACACCAGCCTATAGTCCAACAGGGTTATTTGTGATTCCTGCCACATCCCTCCCGAGCCGGATAATGCCTCGCCCTGGCCCCCACAGACATTGTCCCACACCCTCAACATTACTGACCCCCTTATCCCCCCAACCTCCCGCCACCCAGACTGATCGCGGGCTCTTCCCCCCCTTCTCCCTCATCGATCTCAAGCAAAGTGGCAGCAGACCCCCCTTCCCCCACACCAATCTCAGGTGGAGTGATCCACCCCCCCCACTGATCTCCGACACAGTGGCAGCAGAACCCCCCCCCCACCCCTCCTTCCCTTCCACTGATCTATTACCGGTGTTGGACTATAACCTGACGTTGGACTATAATGTGGTGTTGTATGACTTCTCATCTTGTAGATGGTACACACTGCTGTCACTTTGCATCAGTGGTGGAGGGGTGAATATTTGTACATGGGGGGCCAATCAAGGGGTTTCTTCGTCCAGGATGGTGTGAAGCTTATTGAGTGTTGCTGGAGCTGCAGTCATCCAAGCAATGGAAGGATTTTATCACACTCCTGACTTGTGCTTTGTAGATGGTGGACAGGCTTTGGGGAGACAGGAGGTGAGTTACTTACTTCAGGATTCCTTGCCTCTGACTTGCTCTTGTAGCCACTGTGTTAATGTGGTGAGTCCAGTTGAGTTTCTGGTCAGTGGTAACCGCAAGGATGTTGATAGTGGGGGATTCAGTGATGGTAACACCATTCAATGTCAGGGGGTGATCGTTAGATTCTCTCTTGTTAGAGATGTTCATTGCCTGGCACTTCTGCTTGTCACCTGTCAGCGCAAGCTTGAATATTGTCCAAGTCTTGATACATGTGGATATGAACTGTTTCAGTATTTGAGTCGTCGCGAATAGTGCTGAACATTGTGCAATCATCTGCTGACATCCCCACTTCTGACCTTATGATGGTCATTAATGAAGCAGCTGAAGATGGTTGGGCCTAGGGCACTACCTTGAGAAAAAGGAAGCATTTGTCAGGGCTAGGAGGCTGGGAACATGAAGCAAGTGTGGAATACAAGGAAAGTAGAAAGAAACTTGAGCAGGGAGTAAGGAGGGCTAAAAGGGGTCACGAAAAGTCATTGGCCAGCAGAATTCAGGAAAATCCCAAGGCTTTTTATACATATGTAAGGAGCAAGAGGGTATCCAGGGAAAGGGTTGGCCCATTAAAGGACAAGGGAGAGAATCTATGTATGGAGTCAGAGGAAATGGGCGAGGTATTAAATGAGTACTTTGCGTCAGTATTCACCAAAGAGAAGGACTTGGTGGATGATGAGTCTGGGAAGGGTGTGTAGATAGTTTGGGTCATGTTGAGATCAAAAAGGAGGAGGTATCTTGAGAAACAGTAAGGTAGACCTCCCCAGGGCCTGATGGGGTATACCCTAAAATGCTGAGAGAGGCAAGGGAGGAAATTGCTGGGGCCTTGAGAGAAATCTTTGTATCCTCACTGGCTACAAGGGAGGTCCTAGAGGATTGGAGAATAGCCAATGTTGTTCCTTTATTTAAGAAGGGTAGCAAGGATAATCCAGGTAATTACAGGCCGGTGAGCCTTGCATCAGTGGTGGGGAAATTATTGGAGAGGATTCTTTGAGACAGGATTTACTCCCACTTGGAAATAAGTGGATGTATTACCAAGAGGCAACATGGTTTTGTGAAGGGGACGTCGTGACTCACTAACTTGATCGAGGTTTTCAAGGAAGTGATGAAGATGATTGCGAGGGTAGGGCAGTGTGAAGAAGGGAAAGGGTTAATGTTTTTTTTGTACTCAATGTATTTTGTGCCTAAAAGGTTGAACTTTGTATCTGGAATGTATCATAAACATATCGTTTACTTGTGGCTAGTCACCCCTTTGTTTATATTGCTCCTGGTAGTAGCATAAGCCATTTGTTCATGTCTTTCATCTTTTACTTTTAGTATAAGCCATTTGTTCATGGTTCCCTCGCTAGTTTGTATCATTTTGATAAAACAGACAGTTAAATGTAGATGTTAGTGGGGTAAGTCTTTCTTTCTCGTAGGCTTGTGTATGATTTAAACAAAGGAAGCAAATGGTAGAGTGCGAGAATGGCCGTTTGAAGGAGGACTCCCACTGGGACAGCTGCACTCGTACTCAGTCACCTCAAAGGAAAAGCTGCGGGAAGAGCAGGGGACCAGAGGGGACACCTTGACTGCAACGACCAGAAGAATTGTGCTTTATGACCCAAGGATACCAGATGGTCTCTAACCATGATCCAAAGACTATCAGAAGCTGTTCAAGGAACTATAATTTACGATCAAGGACTGCTAACTGGACTTTGCTTTATGGCTTGTATTGGGAACCCTGATGTATAAATATCCATGCTTCTTGTGTTCAGAGAGAACTTTGGCTTCCGCTTTCAAGGGGTCAAGTTCTCCCATAAGCTTATGAGAATAAAGCATGACTGTATTTTGACTCATACCAGCCTATAGAGGTATATTTTCCGACTTCACAGTGGATGTTGTCTCCATGGACATCAGTAAAGCTTTTGACAAGGTCCCTCATGGCAGACTGGTACAGAAGGTGAAGTCGCATGGGATCAGAGGTGAGCAGGCAAGATGGATACCGAACTGGCTCGGTCATAGAAGACAGAGGGTAGCAAGTGGCTCCTCAGGGATCAGTGCCGGGACCTTTGCTGTTTGCAATATATATAAATAATTTGGAGGAAAATGTAACCGGTTTGATTAGTAAGTTTGTAGACAACACAAAGGTTGATGGAATTGCAGATAGCAATGAGGACCGTCAGAGGATACAGCAGGATATAGATTGGTTGGAAACTTGGGCGGAGAGATGGAAAATGGAGTTTAATCCAGACAGAGGTGTGGTAATGCATTTTGGAAGGTCTAATACAGATGGGAAATATACAGTAAATGGCAGAACCCTTAAGAGTATTGATAGGCAAAGGGATCTGGGTGTACAGGTACACAGGTCACTGAAAGTGGCAATGCAGGTGGAGAAGGTAGTCGAGACGAAAATGGCATGCTTGCCTTCATCGGCCAGGGCATTGAGTTTAAAAATTGGCAAGTCATGTTGCAGCTTTATAGAACTTTAGTTCGGCTGCACTTGGAATTTACTGTTCAATTCTGGTCGCCACACTACCAGAAGGATGTGGAGGCTTTGGAGAGGGTACAGAAAAAATTTATCAGGATGTTGTCTAGTATGGAGGGCATTAGATATGAGGAGAGGTTGGAGAAAATTGGTTTGTTCTCACTGGATGACGGAGGTAGAGGGGCGACCTGATAGAAATCTCCAAGATTGAGGGGTATGGACAGAGTGGATAGTCAGAAGCTTTTTCCCGGGGTGGAAGAATCAATTACTGGGGGCATAGGTTTAAGGTGCGAGGGGCAAGGTATAAAGGAGATGTATGAGGCAAGTTTTTTTACACAGAGTGTGGTGGCTGCCTGGAACTCGCTGCCGGGGGAGGTAATGGAAGCAGATACAATAGTGACTTTTAAGGGGCGTCTGGACAAATACATTAATAGGATGGGAAGAGAGGGATATGGTCGCTAGAAGAGTAGCGGGTTTTAGTTCAGTCGGGCAGCATGGTCGGTGCAGGCTTGGAGAGCCGAAGGGCGTGTTCCTGTGCTGTAATTTTCTTTGCTCTAAATCCTGCAGTGATGTCCTGGAACTGAGATGATTGAACTCCAACAACCACAACCATTGTCTTTCATGCTGACTGTGACTTCAACCCACGGAGAATTTTCTCCCTGGTTCACATTGACTCCAATTTTGCTAGGATTCCTTGCTGTCACACTCAGTCAAATGCTACCCTAATGTCAAGGACAGTCACTCTCATGTCTCTGGAGTTCAGATTTTTTATCCAAGTTTGAACCAAAGCTGTAATGAGGTCAGGAGTTGAATAACGCTAGCTGTAACCAAACTGAATATAAGTGAGCAGGTTATTGCTAAGCAAATGCCACTTGATAGCACTGTTGACCCCTTCCATCACTTTACTGTTGATTGAGAGTGGACTGATAGGGCACTAATTGGCCAAATTGGATTTGTCCTGTCTTTTGTGCACAGGCAAAAACTGCCAGTAGATGCCAGTGTTGTAGTTGTATTGGAACAGCTTGGCTAGGGGTGCAGAAGGTTTTGGAGCACAAATTTTCAGTACTATTGTGAGAATGTTGTCAGGGCCCATAGCTTTTGCAGTATCCAGTGCCTTCAGCTGTTTCTTGATATCATGTGGACTGAATGGAATTGGTTGAAGATTGGCACCTGTGATGCTGGGAACCGCCAGAGGAGGCAAAGATGGATCATCCACTTGGCACTTCTGGCTGAAGATTTTTGCTAGTGATTCAATCTTATCTTTCGCACTAATGTGCTGGGCTCCTCCATCATTGAAGATGGGGATATCTGTGGAACTTCCTTCGGTGAGTTATTTGAGTGTCCATCAGCTTTCATCTCTGGATGTGGCAGGACTGCAGAGCTTACATTTGATCTGTTGGTTGTGGAATTGCTTCGCTCTATCACTTGCTGCTTATGCTGTTTGGCATGCAAGTAGTCTTCACCAGGTTTGAGACCTGATTTTTAACCAGGCCTCGTGCTGCTTTTGGCTTGCCCTCCTGTACTCCTCAGTGATCTGAGATTGATCCCCTGGCTTGGTGGCAATGGTAGAGTGGGGGATATGATGAGCCATGAGGCTACAGATTGTGATTATATACAGTTCTTCTGCTGCTAATAGTCCATAGCGCCTCATGGTTGCCCAGTCTTGTGTTGCCAGATCTGTTCAAAGTATGTCTGATATGATTTAGCACGGTGGTACTACCACACATGATGGAGGGTCTCTTCTATGTGAAGGTGGGACTTTGTCTCCACAGGATTGTGTATTGGCCATTCCTACTGATACATGAGCTCATCCTCATGACAGTGTGTTTTTCCCTCGTGTTCTCTCACCCCCTGCTGCAGACCCAGTCAAGCAGCTATGTTATTTTGTACTAGGCCAGCTTGGTCTGTAGTCGTGCTACCAAGCCATTCTTGGTGATGGCATCAAAGTTCCCACCCAGAGTACATTTTGTGTCCTTGCCATCCTCAGTGCTTCCTCGAAGTGATGTTCAATAAGGAGGAGTACTGATTCATCAGTTGATTTAGGGGGGGAATGGTAAGTGGCATTCAGCCACTTCCTCGCCCAGGTTTGACCTGATGTCATGAATCTTCATGGGGTCCAGAGTCAACGTTGAGGACTTCCAAGGTAACTCTGTTCTACGTGTATAGAATCGTGCTGTCATCTCTGCTGAGTCTGACCTGCCAGTGAGACAGGACATTATACCCGGTAATGGTGGTGGCTGGAACACTATCTGTAATATATGATTCCATGAGTGAGACTGTGTCAGGCTGTTGCTTGACTAGTTTGTGAGACACTTCTCCCAATTTTGGCACAGATGTTAATGAGGAGAAATTTTTAGTGTTGACCGGGCTGAGTTCACCATTGTTATTCCGGTGCCTAGGTTGATACCAGGTGGTCCATCCAGTTTTATTCCTTATTGTCTTTTTAGTGGTTTGATACAATTGAATGGTTTGCTAGGTCATTCCAGAGGGCATTTACAAGTTAACCACACTGCTGTGGATCTGGAGTCACATGTAGACCAGACCAGGTAAGGACGATAGGTTTCCTTCCCGAAGGGGAGTTAATGAACCAGATGGCTTTTATGATAATTAACAATGGTTTCATGGTCATCATTTTACTTTTAATTCCAGATTTTTACAGAATTCAAATTCCACCATCTTCGATGGAGATTCAAACTCTAGTCCCCAGAACATTATCTTGGTTCTCTGGATTACTGATCCAGTGACAAAGCTATGGCCTCCCCACAAATGTGAAAAGTTGCTCAGGGTATATATTTGTCACAAAAAAAAGCAGAATAAATCTAACCTGGCCAATTAACACTGTGCTGGGAGCAGCACGCTCCGAAAGCTAGTGGCATTTGCTACCAAATAAACCGTTGGACTTTGATCTGAGTAAGAAGTCTAACAACACCAGGTTAAAGTGCCAGCATGCAACACAAAACAAGTGGCATCAACCAATCAACTATGTATGACCTCACTACCACTGATCCTGTCTCTCCAGCAAGGACTACTAAATATCAATCAGGATTGGCTGACTATTCTTCTAATTAGTTCAGGAGTACTGAAATCAATTGTAGTGCTCCACCAATTGATGTCAGAACTCTGTGGCTTATCTGGAAGGATTTTTTTTTGGTTCATGCAGTTGGCTGCACTCAGACATTAAAGTAAAAGGATTCTTGAATGAAGACCTTCTCACAGCCATTGTTGAATTTTCAGGCTTTGCACCAGAGAATTGTGGAGAAGCTCTAGATTTTGGCTGCGGATGGCCTGGGGGTCTGGTGGAGTAGGGCTCATGATTTGGGGGAGAGGGAGTAATAGGACTTGAAGGTTGCCAGCCTCAGGGCATGGTTTTATGTCACCCAGAGAGAGAAGGTAGGACAATAATGTTTCAGGGCAGTGGGAGGTGGACAATATGGGATACATAGTTGGCTAAGAGGTTCGTAAGGATCATCATTACATCAGGAAGACTCTTAAGACTGAAATAAACAACACTGCTTACAATACAAAGCAAAATCCAAACTAACTTTAGCTGAAACTTGTTACTGACACTCCAAACTCACTTTGTTATAAACGAAAGTACTTTTTAATGGAATTAACAGCCTCATGACAAACCAAAGTTTAAAAAAAATAAAAAATATATCTTTCCTTTACTTTTTGTGCACTTTAAACATTTTTAAACACATTTACAAAGATTAGCCCATCTAAAAAATCTCTCTCAGATGTCTCCTGCCTCTGCACACTACAGTTAGAATGAAAAAAACCTTGTAAGTAAGTAGGTGTAAATATTTATCGAACACTGGGGCAAGCAGGTGAAGTGGGCAGCATGGTGGCACAGTGGTTAGCACTGCTGCCTCACAGCACCAGGGACCCGGGTTTGATTCCTGGCTTGGGTCACTGTCTGTGCAGTCTGCATGTTCTCCCTGTGTCTGCGTGGGTTTTCTCCAGGTGCTCCAGTTTCCTCCCACAGTCCAAACGATGTGCTGGTTCGGTGCATTGGCCATGTTAAATTCTCCCTCAGTGTACCCAACAGGCACTGGAGTGTGGCGACTAGGGGATTTTCACAGTAACTTCATTGCAGTGTTAATGTAAGCCTACTTGTGGCACTAATAAATAAATAGTTAAACTTAAAGTTAGCGCTAATTTTCATTAAGCCAATTCAGTGCAGCGCTTCCATGCGGAGATTTAAAAAAAGCGAGTTGGGAGTTTAAACGTGGCTTGCATGCAAGTCTGTGTGTTCGGACTTCCGCATAGTCCCCACGCACATGTGCAGCGTACAGTCTCTGCACGCCTGAAGATTTCATGGAAATTATGGCCTATTGCTCATCAGCTGAAGTTCATAGCATGCACATTTATCAACTGACCCATAGGGATCGTTCTATTATGCATAATTAATCAGGTTAAAGTCCAACAGCTTTGTTTGGTATCATGAGCTTTCAGAGCGCTGCTCCTTCATCAGGTGAGTGGAGAGTTGGGTTCACAAACAGGGCATTTTTAGACAAAGACGCAATATATATAAGACCAGTGCTCCGAAAGCTCGTGATACCAAATAAACCTGTTGGACTTTAAACTGGTGTTGTGAAATGTCTTGCTGTGCGCACCCCAGTCCAACGCTGGCATCTCCATATCATGATGTGGAGATGCCAGCGTTGGACTGGGGTAAACATGCATATCAGGTAGATAACGTTGGCCGAGTTGCAAGAGTATGTACCATGTACCTGGTGGATGGTGTTCTCACGTGAGATGATGGCATCTGTGTCGATGATCCGACACGTCTTGCAGAGGTTGCTGTGGCAGGGTTGTGTGGTGTCGTGGTCACTGTTCTCCTAAAGGCTGGGTAGTTTGCTGCGGACAATGGTCTGTTTGAAGGCAAGAAGTGGGGGTGTGGGGATGGCCTTGGCGAGATGTTCGTCTTCATCAATGACATGTTGAAGGCTCCGGAGGAGATGCCGTAGCTTCTCCGCTCCGGGGAAGTACTGGACGACGAAGGGTACTCTGTCCACTGTGTCCCGTGTTTGTCTTCTGAGGAGGTCGGTGTGGTTTTTCGCAGTACATACTCTTGCAACTCGGTCAACATTGTCTACCTGATACGCTGCAGGAAAGGATGTCCTGAGGCATGGTACATTGGGGAAACCATGCAGACGCTGCGACAACGGATGAATGAACACCGCTCGACAATCACCAGGCAAGACTGTTCTCTTCCTGTTGGGGAGCACTTCAGCGGTCACGGGCATTCGGCCTCCGATATTCGGGTAAGCGTTCTCCAAGGCGGCCTTCATGACACATGACGGCACAGAGTCGCTGAGCAGAAACTGATAGCCAAGTTCCGCACACATGAGGACGACCTCAACCGGGATATTGGGTTCACGTCACACTATCTGTAATCCCCACAGCCTGTCTGGACCTGCAGAGTCTCACTGGCTGTCCTGTCTGGAGACAATACACATCTCTTTAGCCTGTCAATACACATCTCTTTAGCCTGTCTTGATGCTCTCTCCACTCACATTGTTTGTATCTTAAAGACTTGATTAGTTGTAAGTAGTCGCATTCCAACCATTATTCTGTAAATTGAGTTTGTGTCTTTATATGCCCTGTTTGTGAACAGAATTCCCACTCACCTGAAGAAGGGGCTTAAGGCTCCGAAAGCTTGTGTGGCTTTTGCTACCAAATAAACCTGTTGGACGTTAACCTGGTGTTGTTAAACTTCTTACTATCTCCATATCATGGCATAATTAATCAAATGCTTCACAGTAACCCATTGGATTTCTTGATATACCTACAGTAATAACTTCACAATCATTGATCCTGAGAATCTTTTCATGCATCAAGAGAATTGGCAGCTGAAAACCTAACAGAATGACTCATATTTAAAAATGAAACTATGTTATACAAGTAATTATCTTGAAACAATCTGAATTAGTACCAGCTGACATACAGTAGATATAAACACATTTTAGAATAGGGCAGACAAATGAAATACAACACACAGCGATCTGAAACATATGATTATACATAAATTTTTAACCATAATGCAGAGAAACTTAGGAAGGAGTAAAACTTTGTGACTGAATAATGCTTCCTTGAAGGAACCTGTTCAAGCACAACATCTAAATTGCATTGCATTCTGTGGAGTAATCTCCCTGTTCTCCACCACACCCCAATCATAGCTCCACAGAACAAAACTTTAACACATATCATGCATTCTGATAGGGCAACTTGCGGGAAGTCATCATTATTCTGTGATACTGGAGGGGGAGGTGAAGGAGAAAATCATCAACCTAATCATCTGACATGACAAAGAATCATAGGTTCTCTGAGTGCTCAGACGAAGGGCCATCCTGACTCAAAACATTCTTTCTGTTCTCTCTCCACAGATGCTGTCAGACCTGCTGAGATATTCCAGTGTTTTCTGGTTTTGTTTCCGATTCCAGCATCCGCAATAATTTGCCTTTATCTCTATGAAAGCTAATGTTTCCAGGAAAGGATATCTGCTTTACCTGTCATGCGGAGGATGGAAAGTCCCAAAAAGTCTGAAAATACTTTTCTCCTTGTAAAGAGCAATGAAGCACAAGACAATATTTTCTGCAGCAGATACAGAGAGCACAAGCAACAAAAACTCTTGAACTACTGAAATATAATAATTTGAGTTTTGAAAAACAATATTAAAATCCTTTGAGAATACAACTGAGTTGATGCGTGATGATAACTTAATTCAAATAACAACTGATGTTTTAAACATATTTAATACAATCCCTCAAAAAAGGGCATAAATCTAGGATTAGTACTGGTAATTACAGTAAATGATGAGACTGGAAGAAATATCTTCATTCATAAAGCTAATAGAATAGGTAATGCATCACTATAAGTAGCTACTGAAACTGAGTCAATCAGAAAATTTAAAAAAGGAATCAGATGAACCCTTGAAAAAAAATGCTGACATTTCTCTAAGTCTATAAAAAGTAATGACTAACATGAAAAGTCCCTTGAATAAAGGAGCAGCAAAGTGAACTACTGAATCAATAACAGAAAGCATGCAGCAGTTGTTGACAGTAGTTACTAATAAGGTAGATGTGACTTAACAATTAACAAGTAGTCAATCCTTGGTTGTAAGCCTAGAGGGTGAGTAATATGTAAATATATGTGATAAATTAACGAAAAGTCAGGAACGGTTTCAAAGCAAATCCTGCCTCCTAGTGATAGGCATAAAAATGCTTTTTTCCCAGTTGCATAGGTTACCTTACTATAACAATTTGTCTTTCCATCGCAATTCTCTTTATCAATTCCCGCTCCCCCCTCAATGTTCTGACTCCTTGCTGGGCTTCATCTTCATGACAATAGTCTGTCTCTGGTACCCTGGTACTTTGGCCAGAACAATAAATGAGGCCAGGTTTCCTGGTCACTTAACTGAGCGCCATCCTGTCCTCATTCCTATGAATCACTGGGAAGTACTGATTGATTTTCTTCTCATGCAAGGGCAACGAGGGCAACTGCTGTAGCACTTCAACTTCCTCGTTGATTGCAGTTCATTAGCTTAGATAAAATTTATACCAAATCTAAAAAACATTGTGGTCCATGTCCTGTAATTACTTATTTACTGACTTAATATATTTGCTTAACTATTGGACCTACTGAGCTGAGCATAAAAGTACTTCTTTCCTGCGGACAAGAACCTGTTTCTGTAACTTCAGCTGCTCGGATAAATTTAATTTGTCATTCGATATCCAGGAAAACAAATCAATTATTAATCACGTTGCTAAATGATTCAACACTGACGGAAACAATGTCTCTAGCCAAAGTCAACAAATGACAAGCATTTTGTTTGAAAATACAATGCAAACTATTATTCAAAAAGCAGTGCTAAAAGGTTTTTAAATCAAAATACTAAGATTAAGACTAAACACCAACAAACTGCACCAGCAACACTGATATATTTAATTGTGCACATTTTCTTCCTAACCTCTATGATAAAAATCTGCAATCCTCCAGCAAAGATTAGTGTTGAAACAATCAAACATACTTTTCAAATAATTAGTTATTCTTTCAGTAGTATAAGAACCAACTTGTTTTTATAATCCAACAACGTGCTTCAGTCTCGAGGTGCAGTGTAACACTATTCTACAGTTTGTACAGCATAAAGGTCCATGCTAATTATGGATATGATGATTGAGCCATTAAAGACCATTGTGGTATCCCTCAATGATGCTATGCAGAAACAATACAAAAATCTTCATCAGAATACCACACATTAGTCCTCGTATGAACATATTGGTAAACTACTTTTGAACACACATAGACATTGGGAGTAAATTTATTGGGAGTTGCTCCATTCCCATAACCATGAAGCAGAAACCTCCTTTAAACCCATAATCAGGCAGGTCAGCTCACCTGAAATTGCAGTACTGGAGCATGAACACGCAGTGACAGATTTACAATGAAACACACCATGTTTGGCACAGGGCCCCAAGCAAAATCAGACTCTGATTAGATGAGAACCAAAGAATGGGAAGATAATTAATGGTTGGCCGATGCGTGTGCACGAGGCGAGGGAGAGGCATGGCGGACATCCATAATGAGGACACAGTGTGGGAAGCCGAGGTCTGCGCCGGCAGCTGAGGGGACGCCCCCTCCCCCAGGCCACCAGCAGGAGTGTGAGGCCCCAAGGCCATGACAGGTTCAAGATTACAGTGTGGTGTGCGGAAGCCAAGCAGGAGAATGTATCCCTCGCCCTCCCACCCGTCCAGGCCAGCAGCAGTTGCGCGATGCCCCAAGGCGAGGGATAGGCGTGGCAGCCACAACAAGAACACAGCGCCAGTGATGTAGACTGCCTTGATGTCTCCAGGTGAGTGAGGTGAGAATGGGCGGGTGTGAGGGGTGGGGAGAGAATGTGAGGGGATGGGAGTGGAGGGGACAGTGTGAGTGAGTTGTGGGGAGGGAGAATTTGTGAGCGGTTTGTGAGGGGGGAATGGATTGGGGAACAGGAGTGGGGCGAAGAGCATGAGAGGGTTGTGGGGCGGGAGAGTTTGTGAGGGGATTGCAAGGAGGGAGAGTTTATGGGGGGGGGGGGATGGATGGAGATGAGGCGGGGAGGAGAGTAGAGTAGAGTACAGTGAGTATTTGAAATCCACGACAAGAATCAAGGCTTCATAGTTAAAAGATGAATTCAATTTTTGCAGAGCAAGAACCTGATGAAACTTTGGGATTGACTGTGTAAATGCCTGTTCTTTCAAACACTTCATCAGGTGCCTAAAATCAAGATCAGTTTCTTTTGCACTATAAAGCAATATGAAGCAACACTGAAAAACTGGCAATCAAAATTTCAGAGAAATGAAGGCATGGCAAGAGCATGGGTGAATTATCTGATGACTTGCCAATTTCTGGGAATACCATATCGACTGCAAAATTTGAACAAGTGGGGTCTGAAATGACAACGGAGCTGCAAAATATTGCTGATTCTATTAAAGTGAGGGAAGAAACCTACCCTTAAGACATTGCCTTATGGCCAAAATATGTTTCACTGGGTGTGATAGAATATTTTGTACTAAATAAACTGGAAAACATAGGTAAAATGGAAAATTTGAGTAAGGAGTTTGAAGTTGGTGGCTGAAAACAGGTTAGGAGTTTTCATAAGTCCTGTTTTCTGAGGGCGAAGAGAAATGGGATGATGGAAGTAAGCAGTTGGTTGATTTTTTTTAAAATCTCTAAGGCCGTCTACTGTTATGTTGCAAATTATTCTCTGACCCTAGTAAAGGGAAACAAATATTCGTCAGCGGGTATTTTAATTGAAGAAATGTTGGAAAAGATATTGCTGTTCATGAAACTTCCAAAGTTCATATTAATGCTATGAGTGCTTTTATTCAAGGGTGTAAGTTATCTGGAAGAATTGATTCTGCTTATCAGCTCAATTTGAAAAGGAGTCGTCTTATTGGAGGAAAGTGCTGAGATGTTGTTGTCACGGTTAAATGGCTGCCTCCTTTGGGACTACCTCTAAGAGGACATGATGAGACATCATTGTCAAATCAAAAGGGTAATTTTTCAGCGAGTTTTGTGTAAATTCAAATCAGACAAGTTGACTCTGGTTAAAGCGTTATCATAAGGAATGATCCAGGGAATGTCTGTCCCCCCCAAGCTTTTATTTAGTTGAAAAGGTGCAAAATGTGGACATGTTCTTTTTGTTTGCAAAGGACAGGGTCCTGTGTGGAGGCCCGAACCTTCTGGCTGTTTATGCCGGCAGGATCTACTGGTCCTGCCAATGACGCATTCCCAGCCATGGGTTTCCCAAGTAGCATGGGCTGAAATCAATGAGAAATCCCATTTACAGTGGCCAATGGCACGCCGCCTCCCGCCATGAGAAAGATGCCACGGGGAGACCAGAAAATCCAACCCCCCCCCCCCCCCCCCCCGTAGTTTCAAGGATGTGTTAGTGAGCCTCATTACAATCCTAACTAATAATCTTAAATTGGTTGTCAATGTAATTCCTAGCACAATCAGAGTTAATTAGTCAGCATTGTCCAATCGCGGAATCACATGTTATGCTGGATATTATGTTCTGAGTTTTGCGAGCATGGGCTGATTGAGTATAATCAGTACTTTGCCTGTTGTGAACAGCTAAAGGGATTTGTTGTTTGATACGATCTACCAGATGTTGGGATGTATGGTCTACATACCGAGTATCACGCTGAAATTCATATGCCACATTTCTCATTTATGTAGTAGCCAGAAAGTTTTTTTTGGCTTGACAGCTGCATCCTGTTAGGAGAGAATACCACTGGTGTTGCTATTGCATCGTATCAGCATAAAAAGGCTAGCTTCATCTGTTGCTCAATATTTAAAATACCTTTGCCTTCCAGGGGAACCTGAGGTAGGCCGGGCACTTCTCGGGACAAAAGTGACAGATTTAGGCCCATTCATGAATTTGCGTGATATACAGCAAGTAATGATCTGATCAGGGTAGCCATTATTCCACAGGATAGCTATGATACGTCCTATTTCAGCATCAAGCTTGCACTGTGAACAAATGGCTCAGGTCCTATTTATGATGTTGCTGATAAGGCCAATCTTATAGTGTTTGGAACTATAGAAATCCCAATGTTTATATTGACCAGCAATTTAAAATTCCCTCCATTGCCCACGACACACTCCCTGTGACTTCCACACACACTCTCTCCAGGGATTCATCAGTGATCCCCAGTGAATAACCATTGTAGTAATGGCAATAGCCACCGCTTCCAGTAGGACTACTGGTACAGGAGAGCTTCTGGCCTTTGATTGGCCTTCAGCTCTTGGGAGTTGCATTTCCACGACACAGGCTCTTAAGATAGTAGGCTCGATACTGCCCAAGTAAGTGCCTGATTGGAATGTAATATAGCATCGAGAAAAGCATTGGTTCTGCCACTGGTAGGCATGGCCCCTGTTGCTCACATTAAATCCTGCCTGTGGAGTCAATTAAAGTCTTTATGAGGGAGATAGCCATTTACTTGTGTACATTTGCTAATCAAAAGTTCCTAATTTAAAAATTTCAAGTTGCCTGTCCAATTTCCTAAGATTGGGTCAGAATGTGCATGAAAAGTTTTCTCTACATTCACAGCTGGATAATGAGATAACTCTCAAAATGCCTCTTGGGCTCCCTAATGGCAAATAAGGAAGGCAAATTGTGGTTCTAACATGCTGAAGAATCTCTATTTAAGGCAGTTTAAACCAGTTTCCCTTTGTACTGGCAGGGTTAGAAACCATCTCAACCAGTAATCCATTCAAGTTGGAGGCACTGTGAACTGTAAGGAGGATAGTGTAGAACTTCAAAAGGATATGAACAGCTTAGTGAAATAAGTGAACAAGTGACAGATTAATTCAATGCAGGAATTGGCAAAAGAAACAATACATAGAGACATAGGAGATTTTTTTTTCACACAATGAATGGTTAAGTTCAGGAACTTGCTAACTGAGAGTCTGGTGGAAGGAGGTACCATTGAGGCATCCAGGAAGGAATTGGATATTATCTATAAAGAAAGAATGTGCAGGGTTACAGGGAAAAGGTGTAGCCATGGCACTAGGTACTTTACTCATTTTGAAGAGCCAATGCAGCCAACATGGGTCATTAGATCTTCTCTTGTGCTGTCACAATTGTGATTCTGTGGAAGTTATAACATCAACAGCATGAGATAATCATAAACATATTTAAAGATTATCACTTTCTTCAAACAAGCTCATTTTAAACTGTGATACAAATGGAAAGTTGGATTAATTGTAAGAAGTTTCAGGGAATTTTTGTTTTGCAATTGCCCCAGAATGTTAGTGGAATATCATCCCTTTATCCACAGAACCTCTGCACACATGTGGCAGTTCAAGTAGGTGGCTTTAATGTAAACTTCTGGTGAAGTACCATTTAGTAATTTAAGCCTTTATGTAGAGACATAAAGGGCCATTCATGATTTTGAGCTCCCACCAAGAAGCCAAACCCCAATGGGCACAGATTGGAGATAGTGTTACAATAGTGTGGACTTGATAAGTACCAGCTTATGTGGTTTTCTACTGGAAGTGCAGGACTGTCAGTTCACCCTACACTGAGGATCTACATCAATGGCTTGGATGAAGGGACTGAATTTGCCAATAACACCAAGATAGTTGGAAAGTAAGTTGTCAAGAAATGGTAGGTAGTCCGCAAAGGGATATGGATAAGTCAGAAATTGGTAGATGGAGTATAATGTGAGAAAATATGAACTTGTCCATTTTGGCGGGAAGAATAGAAAAGCAGTATAGTATTTAAATAGAGTGAGATTACAGAACTCTGTGGTACAAAGGGATATGGGTGCCCTGGTACATGGATCACAAAAGTTGGTATGCAGATACACTAAATAATTAGGAAAGCAAATGGAATGTTGGTGTTTATTGCATAGGGAATGGAATATAAAAGCAGGGAAGTTTTCATTCTCAAGTGGAACAGCACCTTGGTGAGATCACGTTTGTTGTATAGTTTTGGTCTCCTTATTTGATAAAGGATATAAATACATTAGAAGCAGTTAAGGTTCACTCAACTGATTCCTGGGATGAAGGGCCAATAGAAGGATTGAAAAGTTGAACAGGTTGGGCCTATACCCACTGCAGTTTAGAAGAATGAGAGGTGAACGTTTAGAAACATACAAGTTCCTGACGGGACTTGGTCGGATGGATACTGACCAGGAAGATGTTTCCTCTTGTGGGAGACGCTAGATTAGAACTAGAGAACATGGTTTAAAAATAAGAGGTTTCTTTTTTTGAGACAAGGTGAGGTGAATCTTTTTCTTTAGCGGGTCATTAGTCGGAGGAATTCTCTTTCCCAGAATACAGTGGAGGTTGGGTCATTGAATTTATTCAAGGCTGAGTTTGATAGACAAGTGAGTCATGGGTTTTTGTGGGGGAAAGCAGATAGGAACATGGAGATAAGGCCACAATCAGATCAGCCATGATCTTAACGAATGGCAAAGCAGGCTTGAAAGGCTCAGTGGTCTGTATTCCTGCTCTTAAGTCCTATGTTCCTATGATTACTCATATCAATGGTACAAAGTGAAGTAAAATGAGAAATGGCGAGACATATGATAAAAATGTAAAATACACTGCAACAATTGAGAAGAGACAAAGAAAATTACAGCACAGGAACAGGCCCTTTGGCCCTCCAAGCCTGCACCGACCATGCTGCCCGACTGCACTAGAACACCCTACCCTTCTGGGGACCGTATCCCTCTATTCCCATCCTATTCATGTATTTATCAAGACACCCCTTAAATGTCACTATCGTATCTGCTTCCACTACTTCCTCTGGCAGCATGTTACAGGCACCCACCACCCTCTGTGTAAAAAAAAACTTGCCTCGTACATCTCCTTTAAACCTTGCCCTTGCACCTTAAACCTATGCCCCCTAGTAATTGACTCTTCCACCTGGGAAAAACAGTTGAGGGCTGTACAGATACACAATTCAGCATACTAGCATTTGGCATTTCCCTCTTCCATGTTCTGAACCCAGGCCAAACAAAACCAACAGGAAGTATCAGCTGAATGAGAATGAAGCAGAATGCCCCAATCACACCACAGAAGAACCCCACTAAAAACTTTGGCATTCACAACATTGGCAAGGTCAAATCATTAAAAGTTTTTATTGGTAGGGTGGCAGTAATCCATTTGGAATGAACAGGTTTATTTAGAGAACAATTACACAAAAATGTCACTTTTTCCCCTATAGACCTGATCAGCAACACTAGCTTCACAGACCTTGATTGATTTTGTTGGAAGTGCAGGCTATTTAAATAGTTAGCTGCACATCCTAACTTTCAAGTATTAAGCAAAAATAAAATGTATGCTGCAGTATAAAAAGTACGCTGAGATACTAACAGAGTTATTGAAACATTGCAGGAACATAGTCACAACGGAGTTCGCTGACCTGTTCAGAGGATCGGGACTGCGGCGAACATCCAGGACGACTGGAGGTGAGGAGTAATCAACAAGCTGCCAAAGAGGTAGAACCACAGTAAGAGTTTTAACAACACCAGGTTAAAGTCCAACAGGTTTAAATGGCATTTGTTACCAAATAAACCTGTTGGACTTTAACCTGGTGTTGTTAAAACAACAGATATCCACTCCATCTGACGAAGGAGCTGTGCTCCGAAAGCTTATGGTATTTGCTACCAAATAAACCTGTTGGACTTTAACCTGGTGTTGTGAGACTTCTTACTGTTGTTAAAACTCTTACTGTGTTTACCCCAGTCCAACGCCGGCATCTCCACATCAAAGAGGTAGAACCTCAGTGACTTCAACAATTGGAGGGACATAATATTGCTACCTGTACCTGGCAAGGTCTTCAGCATGGTGGTCATCAACAGATTGAAAGTGGAAGTAAACAAGACCCTTTGTGAAGAACAGGCGGCTTTCAGGGTTGGCAGATAAAGCTCAGAGCAGACCTTTACACTTAGGAACATCTTGGAGCAGAGCCAAGCATATCAGAAGCCACTTGTTATCAATTTAATTGATTTCAAGAAGACTTTTGATAGCAAACATTGGCAGTCACTCTGGTAGATTACAAGACAGTAGAATATCCCAGAGTGACATATTAACATCTTTATACCACGACTCCAGCAGCTGCAAGCATGAACACCTTCAACATCATCACAGGAGTCTGGCAAGGCTGCATACACTCCTCATTCCTTTTCTTCTTGGTGATTGATTTTATCATGGGGAGGTGGTTGCAAACTTTGGCATCCTGTGAAAACACCACCAGTTGACAGAGCAGTATTTCACAGATGACATTGCTGACTAGAGAACTGCACACACTCCAATACATGAACACCAGTCTTGAGTGTCGTGGCAACAAAGTTGGTCTACACACCAGCTTTAGGAAGATCAACAACAAGGCCTTCCCAGAATCATTGGACAAAGAACATCAACACTTCTCCTACCTAGGGGACAAGACCTCCAGAGAGGCTGATGTAAAAATCGACATCCACACAAGAATTGGAAAAACAGCATCAGTCTTACAGCAACTTCACAGGATCTGGCCGTCCAACACCATCAACATGGCTGTGACACAACATGCCCATAGTAATACCAACTGCAATCTATGCCAGTTAAACATAGAAGAGAACAGCAAAGGTGTCACGTTAAGTTGGACATCTTTCACCAGTGTTGCCTATGTAAGATACTGGGCATCACATGGAGACACAGCATCACCAATGAAGAAGTGCCACAGAGGACTGTTTTAAAGTTTTTTAAAAAAAGTTTATTTATTATTGTCACAAGTAGGCTTATATTAACACTGCAATGAGTTACTGTGAAAATCCCCTAGTCGCCTAACTCCGATGCCTATTCCGATACACTGAGGGAGAATTTAGCATGGCCAATACACCTAACCAGCACACCTTTCAGACTATGGGAGTAAACCGGAGCACCCAGAGGAAACCCACACAGACACAGGGAGAATGTGCAGACTCCACACAGTGGCTTTTGCTACCAAATAAACCTGTTGAACTTTTAACCTGGTGTTGTAAGACTTCTTACTGTGCAAACTCCACACAGACAGTGACCCAAGCCGGGAATCAAACCCGGGTCCTTGGTGCTGTGAGGCAGCAGTGCTAACCACTGTGCCACCATGCCGACTAGTCAGAAACACCTGTGGGATATTGTGACATAGAGACATCTAAGACTGACAGGACATGTATTTCGCTTCCTGGACATTCATCCTGCCAAAGTGTCAGCAGCAAGGACATCACAGATGGAAAAAGATGGGGGTGGCCAAAGAAGACTTGGTAAAGTACATTTAAGGAGGACCTCAATAAATTACAAGGGACTGGAGCTGGTGACTGAGTCTTGTTGCCAGTTGACCCACACGAGACCAGAGGATCTAAGTCAGGTAGTGAGATCAAATCATTTTTGAGTGATAAATGTAATTTATTTTGATGCGCATTAAGCTCAAAATAATATAAACATTCAATACATTTCCAACAGTCATTCCATCCCACTCTCCCTCTTTCTTAGTATTTTTTATATTCATTTGTGGGACATAGGCACCGCTGGCTGGCCAGCATTTATAGCCCAACCCCAGTTGCCCTGCGAAGGCAGTTGAGATTCAACCACATTCCTGTCGGCCTGGAGTCACGTTTAAATCAGACCAGGTAAGGATGGCAGGTTTCCTTCGCTAAAGAACATTAGTGAACCAGATGGGCTTTTCTGACAATCAACAATGGTTTCATGGTCATCAGTAGATTCTTAATTTCAGATATTTTTAAATTTGAATTCAAATTCCACCACCTGTCTGGCAGGATTCCAACCCGGGTCGCCAGACCATTAGCTGAGTTTCTGGATTAATAGTCTAGCGATTAATACCAATGGCCCACCATCTCCCCGTGTTCACATTTCCCCCGACCCGACACGGCTGACTGCCTCTACAGGACTTCACTCGCCATTGTCAGTCCCTCAACTCATTCCCAGCAGTTTGGGGATCAGGGCCAAAGCAAACGTCAGCTGATTGCAGGCGGCAGGCGCCTGCGCATTGTTGGCGCTTCCGAGCAGCCTGTCTTTGCGATCCTGCATTCTGAGGGAGGAAGAGGTGCCGCTGCTGCTGGGTTTGCGTCATTTTCAAGCCAATAGTTTGCTGCCTGTGGAAGAAGGCTTGATTGTGTTGTTGGGGCAGCGGAGCGGGCGCTGATTGTCCTTCGCCGTCCCCGGAGCTCGGGGCTTTTCTGCACAGCTGTGTCCAGGGGCTTGATTGTGAGGATGGTTTGCGGCGGCTTCACCTGTTCCAAGAACTCGCTGTGTGTGCTGAACCTGCTGTACATTGTGAGTACCTGCTGCTGTGGGAAGAGGGAGAGAGACATATGGCAGCAATCCCGCAGGGCTGGGAGATGACGGAAATGACTGAAAATATCACCCCCCTCCCCCCGAAATATTATTCCTTTGCTTCTTCTGATTTGCAATTGATACATTTGAAATATTGATTTCCTCTCGGGCTGAATTTATATTCGGTGCAGTTGTTAGATAGAAGGTTGTTCGGCGACTCTGCTTCAGAGGTCTTATACATTCACCGCCCCGGTTCCATCCTTCACCATTTTTTTGTGTGTGTGGTGATACTCTGTGGTTTTTGAAAATCTGTTCGAAATCCGTCGCACCGTCCCCGCAACCCCGTGAAAGCACATTACGTGTTACACTCCGACATATGGGCTCTGGTAATATATTTGCATAAGCAGCAAAATATTCAGGAAGCTGTGTGGTTGGGCGTGTATCTTGCAACATTCAGCACTTGCACTACTGTGCCCGAGATTCGTCATTTTTTTTAACCGAATTTTAGTATTAAGGACAATTTTAGTGAGGCTGGAATTCATTGTACATGTTTTGGATAGCTGTCAACAACGTTAAGGTTAAAAGAAGCAGCGCCATACCCCATGTCATCCGTCTGTTTTGTGAATAATTAATACAGATGAAAAATGGTACCTTCTGGTTTTTGGCAGCATTTTTTGGATTGCAATGCTTAATCCTTTATAAGTGATCAGAGTGACGAGTATTTATTGAGAATAAAATAACCCGAGTTCAGACCAATGTCATATGAGAATTGGTCACAGGTCTTGTGTGAAACCAATGGTTCATTTATGGTCTTGAAATCACTCTTTGGAGTCTGGTACACTGTCTCATTTCTATGCAAAACTGAATTAATTTTTTGTGCCAGTGTCCACAGTTGGTTCACTCGATTTCAGGAAGTGATAATACCAGTGTTAATTATTTCACTGCTTCAGAATTCCCAGTTTCTTAGCGAGGTGGTCATTATTTTTTAACTTAATTTGAACTTTTGGTAATTGTACAATTTTTAAAGATTTTAAAACCAGTTTACTTTGCAAATAATGACTCTTACTCTTTTCTCTCTCTATTACACCAGTAGCAGTAACTGTAACATGTTGATCCAGAATTTTTATCTATAAGCAGTGAGATCCTGAGAAAATTGGCCAGATTGCGTGTTTGGAAGTTTATCTGCATATCAAAATGCATTGTTCAAAGAAAAGTTTAACTTCCATGTTATTTTTCTTCAGAAAAGGGATGTTTATCAGTTAAATTGAGCAATTCCAGCAAAGGATTCAGAGATTGTAATTCTGAAGATAAATGGGAAATCGGGCTTTAGAAATTGACACATTTGATTATTATTGTCACATGTGACAAATATACAGTGAAAAATATTGTTTCCTGCACGCTATACAGACAAAGCATTCTGTTCACAGAGAAGGAAAAGAGAGTGCAGAATGTAGCATTACAGTCATAGCTGGGGTGTAGAGAAAGATCAACTTAGTGCAAGGTAGGTCCATTCAAAAGTCTGATGACAGCAGGGAAGAAGCTGTTCTTGAATCATTTGGAACGTGACCTCAGACTTTTGTATCTTTTTCCTGATGGAAGAAGGTGGAAGAGAATATGTCCTGGGGTTCGTGGGGACCTTAATTATGTTGGCTCCTTTTCCGAGGCAGTGGGAAGTGTAAACAGAGTCAGTGGTTGGGAGGCTGGTTTGCGTGATGGACTGGGCTTCATTCACGACCCTTTGTAGTTTCTTGCAGTCTTGGGCAGAGCAGGAGCCATACCAAGCTGTGAACATTCTGTTGACTTCCTCCTTGTGTGCAGTTTGTTTAAATATTTCTGTTGTATTTCCTGCCTCTGCCCTTAAGTGTGAAACCTACATTTGGAAGTAACTATTCTAGTCTTAAAATTGCTATAGAAATAGTGCTCGCAACTATTCAATGAAAAAACAATTATTGTAAAATGAGAGCATGCCAATTATCGAATTTTTAAACTGGCAAGTGACAGAAAACTAAATCATTAGACTGACTTATAGCCCAGTTAACATAAACATGGTACAACATTTTTAGGATGTAGATCGAAATTTTGTTAAAGGTACAAAAATGTTGGGCAATTTTAAAGTTCAAAGTTGGTCTTAATCAGGGTACTTGCAGAGCAGACAAGGAAGAGATGGTTGAGAGTGAACACATTCAAAAGGGAGGGAGAGTTGAGGGTGAATATTTGTACTAACATCAAAAGGGAGTGATAGCTGAAAGTAGGAATTGGTAATAAGTGAGTCATCTCGTCGAAGTGCTGTGGCCAGCCTAAAATCAGACCCTGAGTAAACAATCAGACCAGTGATATCAGGACCAGTGTTGCTGTGTCAGAAGGATCAGTGCTGAAGGAAGCAGAGTAATAAGGGACATTGGATGAATTAACATTGATAAAATAAGCAAGACTGGTACCCTCTTGATTATGTGTGAACATGTGAATTTAAGCCACTTGGCCTTTCTGGCCTGCTCTGCCATTCAATAAGATCATGGTGATCTGATTGTAATCTTAACTCCATGTTCCCACCTACTCCTGACAGCCTTTCACCCCTTACTTATCAAGAATCTATCTACAATCTATATTATCAATAGATTCCAAACACTGTCCAACATTGAAAAGATAAATTCCTAGCAGCTGGTTAGCAAAGCTGAGAGGGCAAAGACACAGCTTACATGTCACACATTATGTTTATACTTGATTGTTCCTTAGGAAAATGAATAGGTGGTAAATTATAGGGGCAATGTATACAGAATGATGAGTTGTCAACCTCGAGCTAGAGCAGTATGTATTGAGGAAAAGTTAGAAGGAATGCTGAAGGGGCAGATAGGAACTGACTGGTAATTGTCCATGTAGGGCTAAATGATGAAATTTAGGAAGAAATAAAAGATACGAAGAAAAAATTTAGGAAGAAATAAAAGATTGGCATTTAAAACCACAAATGAGGAATAGTTCACAACGCCAGATCAATCATGATATTGAATGGTAGAGCAGTCTGAAGGGGCCAAGTGGTCTACTTCAGCTCCTAATTTGTATGTTCATAGCAAATTGATAGAGGATGCAAACTATATTTTAAGCATAATTCCAGTATAGAAGAATAAGAGAGTTCACTCTGAAAATTAAGGTGAATGAGTGGCTTTGCAGCATGTTGCGAGCACAACAGCATTGTTTTCATGAATACCTCCATCCTCCTGGAATGAAAAGGACAGGTTCAGAAGACTACAAGTAAACCAAATAAGAATAAAATCGTATAGGAATAGGACCACTGAAGCTTAAGCCGCTGACCTATTAAATTGGACAGGTTGGGGTGGGTATGGGCCTGGAGAAGCAGAATTCTAAACAAGATGGATTGTCAGGTAGAAGGCAGTCAAAGGTAGGCAAGGACGCCATTTCACCAAAGAGCACATCAGAAACAAGGAACAGGTAGAAACTGGTGAATGCATGGGGAAAAAGAGAGTAAGTTGTAAACATGCACGCACTATTAGAAATTACATTATAAAATCTGCCAGCTGGTGTATTGGTAGGAAATTAGGATGTTGTGGGTATAACAAAGACATGATTTGAGTTGGAGGATGGAAATGAATATAACTGAAAGGGATGTGGATTATTCTAGAAAATAGAATGGACTAAATAGAAGTTGATGCAACCCTATTTGACAGAAAGCCTTGGAGGTAAAATAGGTCAATTGTGCACAATGTTAAAAAACTCATAATGGAACACTGTCAACAGACTTCTAAATGCAAAATTAAATGCAGACGCTAAGGGCATATTATTGGCTACCAGTTCAGCTTAACTTTCTATCTGGAGAGATTAAGTATGTGAAACTACAAAATTATTTTGATGAGTGTGCCATCTTATATAAACCAGAAAAAAAAACAAGAAGTTTGAAGTCAAGTTGATTACGTGTAATGCATGTTCACTTTTCACCTTTTTTATTCTTTCATGGGATGTGGACTTCTCTGGCTAGGCCAATTTTTATTGCCCATCCCAAATTGCCTTTGAAAAGGTGGTGGTGAGCCACCTTGAACCACTGCTGTCCATGTTATAGAATCATTCCTTACTCAGGCCCACGCCCTGCCCTATCCTCGTAACCCCGTGCATGTACTCTACTAATCCCATTAACCTACACATTTTGCCACACTAAAGGGCAATTTAGACTGGCCAATCCACCTAACCACATCTTTGGAATGTGGGAGGAAACCAGAGCACTTGGAGAAAACCCATGCAAACATGGGGAGAACATACAAACTCCCCACAAACTAATCACCCAAGGCTGGAACCAAACCTGCATCCCTGTCGCTAAGAGGCAGCAGTGCGAACCTCTGTGCCACCCCCTAGAAAGAGGCTATCTGACCCACCGAGTCTGCACCAACTCTCCAAAAGAGCATCCCACCTGGCCCTCCCCTCTGCCCTATCCCTGTAACCCCACGCGTTCACTATGGCTAATCTACTAACCTGCACATTTTGGGATACTAAGGGGAATTTGGCATGGCCAATCCACCTAACCTGAACATCTTTGGACTGTGGGAGCAAACCAGAGCACTGGAGGATATTCCATGTAGACATGGGGAGAACATGCAAACTCCACACAGTCACCCAAGTCTGGAATTGAACCCTGGTCTCTGGCGCTGAGAGACAGCACTGCTAACCACTGTATTGGTGTAGGTACACCACAGTGCTCTTTGAAAGTAAGTTCCATATTTTTAATCCCAGCAACAATGTAAGAATGGCGATAGAGTTCCAAATCCGGATGGTGTGTGGCTTGTGAGGAGAGCTTGCAGGTGGTGTTGTTCCACTGCATCTGTTGCCTTGTCCCTCACTTCACATCTTGAGTTCAGCTCATTGTTCATGTTTGGATTAAGGCTGTAACGAGGTCAAGAGCTGAGTGGCCCTGTAGGAACCCAAACAAAGATTCAGTGAGCAGGTTATTTCTGAGTAAGTGCTGTTTGATAGCACTGATGATCCATTCCATCACTTTGCTGATGACCAAGAGTAGACTGATGGAATGGTTATCAGCCGGGTTGGATTTGCTCTGCTTTTTGTAGATAGGACATAACTGGACAATTTTCCACATTGTTGGGTAGATATTGGTGTTGTAGCTGTACTGAAACTCGAGGGGCACAGCCCACCACCTTACCCGACTGGCTGCGGCAGGACTGCAGAGCTTAAATCTGATCCATTGATTGTGGGACCACTTAGCTCTGTTTATCGCACGCTACTTCTGCTGTTTGGCATGCAACTGTGTCCTTTCCACCCTTAGTCCAAATTGTATTCAAGGTGGAGTACTGATCCATTAGCTGACGGAGGGTGATAGGTGGTAATCAGCAGGAGCTTTCCTTGCCCATGTTTGAGCTGATGTCATGAGACTTCATGGAGTCCAAATCAATGTTGGGAACTTCCAGAGCAACTGCCTCCCAAATGCATGTCATGTGCCACCACCTCTTGTGGGTTTGTCCTGTCGGTGGCGCTGGAGTAGGCCATTCAGCCCTTTGAGCCTACTCTGTCGTTCAATGAGATTATGGCTGATCTTCGACTTCAGCATCATTTCCTGCACTATCCCCTGCACTATTGAACATAAGTCTTGAACATAACGACTGAGTCTCCACAACCTTCTGGGGCAGAGAATTCCAAAGGTTCACTGCCTTCTGAGTAAAGAAATTTCTCATCTCAATCCTAAATGGCCTACCCCTTATTTTGAGACACTGTCCCCTGGTTCTGGATTCTCCACTCCCCCCCCCCCCCCCCCCCCGCCACACCACCACCATCACCCTCCCCAGAAACATCCTTCCTGCATCTATCCTCTCAAGCCCTGTAAGAATTTTGTATGTTTGAATGAGATCACTGAGATCAGCTCACATGCTTCTAAACTCCAGAGAATAAAGGCCTCAGTCTATTTACCGTTTCCCTATTGGACAATCCCTCCATTCCAGTAATCGACTTGCTTTTTTTTACTTCCTGAAGAAATATCAGCATATAAGAAGTATAGAGTGATGCAAATTTGTAATTTAGGGGCTCTGCAATAATCTAAATTTCTGAATGCTTGCTTCACAGCATTACATTTGTTGGTGTACATCAATCTTCTCGGGTATTGTGATGTAGTAACTGCAGGATTGAAGGGTCGTGTGCAGTTGTTTACCAGAAAATAACTGTACAATTTGACGATGATCAAGTATGAAGTTAAAAACATTTGAAGAAAAAAAAGAGTTCAAGGTTAAAGGTATCTAAATGGGAACTGTTTTATTATGAGAAATACATCACTTCCCGACAGTAAATTTGAGCAGGTGTCACTGAGTTAGAGATTGAGAGTAGTAATGCTTCTGACATTTTTATTTCCTTGTTCAGTCAGGTGGTGCTCACATGTGCACATTGGATCTGATTTTAGTTTCTCAACACACCTAAAAGGCTGTGCTGATTTCAAAGCAACACCTCCTCACTATTCAGTCCTATTTTACCTTGAATACGCCAACTTCCAAGACCACGTGATTTAATATGTTAGAGCTTGTTAAGTATTTCTGCAAGGCAGTTTTAAGGAATGAAAGTATTGCAAGAAACCTCACAACACCAGGTTAAAGTCCAACAGGTTGATTTGGAATCACAAGCTTTTGGAGCGCAGGTGAGTGAAGGAGCAGCGTTCCGAAAGCTCATGCTTCCAAATAAACCTGTTGGACTTTAACCTGGTGCTGTGAGACTTCGTACTGTGCCCACCCCAGTCCAACACCGGCATCTCTACATCATGAAAATATAGTGCATTTGCAGTTGGAGGAGGACATTTAAGGCAATAAAGAAATTATAATATAAACAATGAGTAGATATATTCTGTAGCTCATTGTTAAAATTAGCACAGGAATGCAGTGTGTTTTAGGATTTGATTTTAACTTATGATTGCATTTACTCTAGAATATGTTACTGGCAACTAATTTACAAGCTATAATTAATGCTTCCATTATTTGGGGAGAAAAATAAATAGGAAGTACCTTATTTATAGCTAATTTGAATTGCCATAGGGAGCAGGTATGCATCATTTCAAAAATGAATATTCAGTAGAACCCCACCAATGTTCCTGATTTTCAAACAGTTTAGTGTCCCTGCGTGTTTACAGTGGGTGTAGGTTTGAGAAATGATGCCTACAACTTTTTGTACAAATGGTAATGTTTAATCTGTCAGTTAATTTATATACCTTTTTAATTTAATAGTGAACAGTAATTGCTGCAAGGTTTAACATCTGCAATAAACTTATGCAGTGGGACAGAGAATGTAATTTCTCCCTGTGGTGTACTGATATGTAGAGTAGATTTTCTAGCACCAGCAGCTTACAAAGGGCTTCTGGCACATTGAAAAAAAGAAAGGCTGTTTTTCCAGCCTGTGAAGTGCTTTTTGAAGTGTAGTCATTGTAGGAAACGATTAGAGCAAACTCTTACAAGCAGCAATATAATAATGACTAGATAATTTTTTTGTGATGTTGATTGAGAGATAAACATTGGCCAGGACACCAGGGATAACTCCACTGTTCTTCAAAATAGCGGCATCTTTAACATCCAACCAAATAGGTTGGGCCTTGCTTTAATGTCTCATCTGAAGAATGGCACCGCTGGCAGTGCAGTGCTTTCTCAGCTTGCACTGGAGTGTTGGCCTTGATTTTTTTTTAATGTGCACAAGCCCTGGAGTGACACTTGATCCCTGATGATTTAGAGGAGAGTGTGTTACCAACTGAACACGGTTAGCATGTAAAACTTCAGTCATTTTGATGTGGAACACTGAGCAAGTAGCAAACTGGCTTTTTGAAACCAAAATCATAACAGATAGTGATAAAAGCCACTCATAAGTGGCTTTATTAAAAGGCCATGGCTACCCAAGGAAGGGAAATAAACTGCATGTTTGGAGCAATTGAAAGGCTTTGCAGTCATTTCAACTACGTGAGGGCTCGGCTTATTTAGGTTAAAAAGGAGGCCTTGCCGAATCTTCCGCACGTTCACTGCACAGGCTTTATACAGCAACTATAAAATTGGAATGCATTCTGGAGCATTAAGAATATTGACCATTGATTCAATAATGAGGCCCAGGAATCTGAAGCACAGCTACACTTAATATGGCTGGCAAGAATCACCAGTCAGCTTTATTGTTGTATTTGAACCTAAGTGAATATATTGCAAGGAAAGATGTACTGGTACCTAATGGAGAAATGTGTTCATAGTAAGATACTATTAGAAAAGAACAATTGTTTGAGTGAAAGGGAAAATGAGTTCTGTTTTGTTTAACCCTGGTTTTCTCCCTCAATCCTGAGACTGTAACTTGTCTCAATTAGCCACATGATTCATGTGTACCTTCATGGTAAGTCTCGACAGGCTACTCAACCACATTGAAGCTTAATACTGTTCTTGTCCAACACCCAAGCATGTAGCTTCTGTAGGAATTTCTGGATAGTGATCAGAACTGGGAATTCTGGCCACTTTCCATCTACCTAACTCAACAACAACTTATTTGTATAGCACCTTTAAAATAATGCCCCAAGCAACTTCACAGGAGCTACCTTGGAGGGTTATGAGGTTGAGGTTACAGAGCTAGGGAGGGGCAAGACCATGGATGGATTTGAAAACAAGGATGAGAATTTTAAAGTCAAGCTGTTGCTTGATTGAGAACCAGTGTAGGTCAGTGAGCATGGATGATGGGGGGCGGGATAGCTAAGGCATGACGTCACCCAAAATTCTGTTGCCCAAGTTTATAGAGAGTAGAATGTAGGACACCAGTTTGGAATGTCTAGTCTAGAGGTAACAAAAGCATGAATGATGGTTTCAACAGCAGATAAGCTGAGACAGGAGAGGAATCATAGAATCCTTAAAGTGTAGAAGGAGGCCATTCAGCCTATCGAGTCTGCAACGATGCTCTGACAGAGCACCTTATCCATGCCCACTCTTCGCCCTATCCTCGTCACCGCATGTATTTACCCCACTAATCCCCCTAACCTTCACGTCTTGGGACACAAGGGCAATTTAGCATGGCCGATCCACCTAACCTACACATCATTGGACTCTGGGAGAAAACCAGAACTCCCAGAGGAAACCCATGCAGACATGGGGAGAATGTGCAAACTTCACACCGACAGTCACCCAAGGCCTGAATCTAACCTGGATCCCTGACACTGAGGCAGCAGTGCTAACCACTGTGCCATTGTGCTGCTTGGAATGAAGTGATATAGGTGCAAATGGCTGATATTCAAGATGGCATGACTGAGTTTGGAAGTTTACTCTGAGTCAAATGTGACACTAATGTTGCGAACAGACTGGCTTAATCTCACTGTTGCCAGGGAGAGTGATGGAGTTGAAAGTTAGGGAGTGGAGTTTGTAGCGGGGACTGAAAACAATGACTTCAATGTCTTGCCAATATTTAATTGGAGGAAACTTCTCATCTGGTATTGCATATTGAGTACACAGTCTGATAATTTAACAACAGTGGAGGAATCAAGAAAGGTGGTGGTGCAATTGAGCTGGGTGTCATCAGCATATACAAATCAAATAATGTACCTTTGGATGATTTCGGGGCAGAATGTAGATGAGAAATTGGGGGTTGAAGAATGATCCTTGGGGGACACCGGGGATAATGGTGTAAAAACAAGAAATCAAGCCATCGCAAGTGATCCTTTGGCTACGTTTATACAGCTGGATTAGAGAGAACAAGATTGTTGAGGCCAACTGTACCATTTTCCTGCTGTTCTGACTGGGAGTAACTAACACAGTGTAGATCAAGAATTGTACCTGGGAATACACAGTATGAATGATTCAGTTACACAAGATAAATTGTTGAGCCTCAGGAAAAGTTCCCTACTTCCTACCTTTAGTTTCTCTTCCATTCAGGTTTCATCCTAATTTTTTGAAATGTGTGCTATCTTTTCTTCATGACTAAATTGAGTAATTTTAATATAATTTGGATCTTAACAGCATTTTCTTTGCATTTTTGATGTCGTGATTGTCAAAACTTTTTTACAGTAATCAACTGAGTAATTATTGTTTATTAGAGACAACCCCGTGAATTGATCATATACTGGGTATACTGTTAAATGTAATGTAATAATCCAGAATTTTCAACAGCTATAGCATGCTCAATCATTTAGCACACTACCTGATGCGAGGGTGTGAACATTTGAACGAGCTTGAAAGGGTATTGAAAAGGTTACAACATGGGAAAGAATAGTGAAACGATCCTGTTTGGACAGTGATAGGAGTTAAAGGATAGACCTTCCAGATTTCTAAATTTATTCATTTTACGGGATGTGGACATCACTGGCTGGGCCAAGAATTTATTACCCATCCCTAAATGCCCTCCATTTCAGAGGGCATTTGAGAGTCAATCACATTTCTGTGGGCCTGGAGTCACATGTAGGCCAGACCAGGTGAGGACGGCAGATTTCCTTCCCTAAAGTGAACCAGATGGGTTTTTCCGACAATTGACAATGGTTTCATGGTCATCAGTAGACTCTTAATTCCAGATTTTTTTTACTAATTTCAAATTATAAACTGTGGATTATTACCTGTGCCATGTGCAAATCAGCACAGAGATAAACAGATTGGGATGGTGACATATGGTTGAAGGAATAGTGTGAGAGGAAAAGGATTCTGTTTTTTGGAACACAGGCAACAGTATTGTGAGAAAAGGAACTTTACTTTCGGGACAGGCTTCACTTGAATTAGGGTGGGACTAAGGTCCTAGTGTGAAGGATAAATAGGGCATTGACAAGGGGTAGACATTAGTAATAGAGAGGAGGCTCAGGTGGAAAGCTCATGTAGATAATAGTTCATAAACAAACTGAGCCGAGGGAGACAGGGAGTAGGGATAATGGGAAAGTATGACAATTGGCAGGACTTGACTATTGGTCTTCCAGTTGTGGCCTCAACTAATCCTTGTCATTTAAATCATTAGTGAATACAAGATAGAAAGCCACATATCCAAATTTACTGATGGCACAATGGTAAGTGGCCAATTTAAGCAGTGTAGATAAAATAATACATGAAGTGAATGGGTGATACTATGGAAATCGGATTTCAGTGTAGACAAATGTGATGTTATCCATCTTAGACTGAAAAAGGATAGAAAAGGGTATTTTCTAAATAGTGAAAGTGAGAAACAGCGCAGTCCTAAAATGTCAATAACAGGTGCTGAAAATATTCAAAAAGACTAATGGAGTTCTTGCCTTTATGCCAAGAGGAATCGAATATAGTTTTTGGAGTCATGCTTAGTTATAAAAGGTCTAGTCAGACCACATTTGAATACTACGAGAGGTTGCAGGTATCACACCTGAGGAATTGTATGTAGGCCTTGGAGTGCAGTGTAGGTTTACCAGAATGACACCTGGACTCCAGGGGTTAAATTGAGGAGCAGTTGCACAAATTAGATTGTGTTCTGTGGAATTTAGAATATATTGGTGTAATTTGTTTGACGTTTTCAAGATAATAAGAGAAACACACAAGGTAGGTTGGAAAAACTATTTCCATTGGTTGTGGAGTCTTGGACTAGGGAGGGGGTATGGTCATAAAATTAGAACCAGACTTTTCAGAAGTGAAATTAAGAAGCACTTATTCTCTCTAAGAGCTGTAGAAGTTTGGAGTTCTTCTCAAACAGCAATTTATGCTTGATTAGTTGGTGATTTAAAAGCTGAGATTGATAGATTAGGGATATGGGGCAAAGGTGGGTGCATGGAGTTAAGTTGCAGCTCCGATTTCATTGAATGATAGCATAGGCTTGCTGGCTAAATAGCGGACTCTTGTTGCCATATTCCTAGGTGTAAAAGATGCTTTGTTGTGGTGTGTTCTTATGTAAACCGTGAATTATTCTTTGCAAATGGTTTCTCTACTTTCACTTTATTGAAGCTTACTAGTTCAATCTTACACTCACTCCACCTGTGTGAGTCATAATTTGCTACATGCATGGCATCTCCAATAGACATCCTTGACCTTTCCCAACCTTCCATTCTTCAGTTAAATCTGCCAACAGGGTTTGCATGCAGAAGGCATACCATCCTAATTTAAATATATATACATTTTCCACTAACTCCAATTATAAAATAACTTAATTGTATACTAAAGTAACATTTCCTTGTAGCATTTACTATTGCTTTGCCCTATGGAGTCAGATGCCGATCATTGGTGTGATCTGCATTCTCACTTACTGTATTGGCCAATTCCTTTATTCTAAGTAATTGCAGCCTCCATCTCAGATCCTCTTTTCCTTACCCTTTGAGTTAACTGCCTGCCTGTCATCACCTCTTAATCTATATAAATTCTTCTAACCATATAAATGATTTTTCAGAGCCACTTTATTTTTTGCAATCATTGATGAGGCCACTTCTTGGTATCATCTATATCAATTAAACCACCTCAGCATCACTTCCTTGTGCACATTCACCTCAAAAGACAAACACTTCATCAAGTCAATAACAACTGCAAATTCAGAAGTGCCAAACTTTTGCCCTTGCGTTTGTCATAATATCTCTGCAATTGTTGATTAGCTTATTCTCTTGCTTCCAGTTTTGATGCATTAGTTTCCAACATGATTTCATCACTTTCCCATTCTTGTCATTTCCCTGATATGGTCACTATCTGCAGTTTACTAAGTCCAAGGGATGCAAGCTGGGTTGTACCTGTGTTATCGATCAATTGCTTGATCTGATTTGACCATATGCAGGTCAATTTAGTCCCACTTTGCTCTTCAAATAGTTTAATTATTCTGAATGGCAAAAATAATAACAGGCTCCTTTTCTTTGCTAATAACTACCCCATCAAGCTATTCTCCCATGCTCACTCCATCCACTCCTCTAGCAAGTGTGTAGAGCTCATGGATTTCTTAGTCTCCATCTCGGAGACAATTTGTTCAGCTGCCTCTGTTGCATCTCTTCGCTCACTAAGACAAACTTACTGTTGGTCTCATATTCTTATTTGCCATGAACCCTTATCTCGTACTCTAAACACTACCTCCACAACAGCCTCAAACCTCCCCCCACCCTTTGTTTCCATCACCCTCCCCAGTCTTACCAGTCAACCGGTCATGCATTCGCCAAGTGTGATTAAACTTGCTGATAAAATTTGTGATGTCATTACTGTTTCCACAGCACTAGGGACATCAGATACAGATTACTTGACTGTTTTGTGCAACATCCCAGTTCTATTTTGAAGGGTGTCTCTAACTTTGCTATGAGGTGGAAGTCATTCTCCTATTTCAGCCTCTTATAGTGTTCAGTTCAAGCTTCAAAATCTGCCCATCTGTCTTTCTGCTTGGCATTCTTATTTGAACTATAGCAATCTCGGACTTCAGTGATGCCTTCCATTTTCCTCTCTGCAGATTGGTGTTTATGGCGTACAAAAGATCTGCATTGGGAGGGAGTAGATGGGGATTATTATTTTGGTTTGAAGCACAACATGTGGGGAATGAGGGGGGCAAATTTTTCTTTCGACATTTTTGTTCTTCCATCTCAATGGCTGGAATATTTGCTGTGTTGGTTTTTCCTCCTCCTCCATTCCCTTTTTTAAAAAATCCTTTATTTTGTCATGCTTTTGTTTGTCTGCACTTATTATCATGTGGATTATTTAAATCTCTCTTCCATTAAGCATCTGGCATGTCATATAACTCATTCTCCAGTGAATTTTAGCAAGTCCATGCACCTTATTTTATTAATTCATTGACCGATATTGATGAATTTTCATGGTGTAAATGTTATTGTATCTGTTCCATTTGCCCTTTGCCAAAGAGAGTGATGCAGCTACTTTCAAAGAAAATTCATGAGGTTAGTTTACTTAAGCGTCCAAATTTGAAAGTGAGGGTTATCAACCTACACTGAGCCTTCAATCTGTAACAATTCAGCTGTAATGATTTGTTGAATAATGCAATACTTGTAGTTATACAACATGCCACCCATAATATTTTTATTTACCACATTGTTCCATTTGGAAAACATGACTCGTTACTGGTACTTAAAATTGAGTAAATTGAACAGTTGTTTTAATAACAATGTTCAAATACAATTTATGCTGTGCTCCTGTGCTAGTTAATTTATTTCTTTACTTGTGGTAAAGCAGGAAATATTTTGTACAGCATTACAAAAGACATGGGTGTATCATTGACATGACAACCACACAACAGAGCCTACAAAGGATCATAGAAACCCTACAATGCAGAAAGAGGCCATTTGGCCCATCGAGTCTGCACCGACCACAATCCCACCCAGGCCCTACCCCCATATCCCTACATGTTCACTCACTAATCCCTCTAACCTACACATCTCAGGACACTAAGGGGCAATTTTAGCATGGCCAATCAATCTAACCTGCACATCTTTGGACTGTGGGAGGAAACCGGAGCACCCGGAGGAAACCCAAGCAGACACGAGGAGAATGTGCAAACTCCACACAGACAGTGACCCAAGCCAGGAATCGAACCCAGGTTCCTGGAGCTGTGAAGCAGCAGTGCTAACCACTGTGCTACCATGCCGCCTGTCAAAGACATTTGCACACTATCTCAGTCTTCAAGCAGTATGTCTTGTGTTAGAACAACTAATGTTAATACTGGACAAGTCAGATTGCAAAATGAAACCTGGACCCTTGTATATATTTTTAGAAACCGTGGAGGTAAAGTTACTCAACAAATTCACAGGAGTCTGCTGATGAACTTTTAACACACACAATAAAACATTTATTAAACAATATAAATGAACTTTATTGCACCAGACAAAAAGCATAAGAAAATGATGCAAATATTTACTTCCTTCACCCCAGCTATATCTTTAAAGACACATACAAATTAGGAAAGATAAAACAATTTACCATATCTATTTTGGCATTCCAATATTCAGGGTAAGTACCAGGTATTTGTGAATTAACAGGCAAACTGTGGTGAGACGTACCATATTCCCCAGTAAAGGACAATGTAGTGGGCCTTTACTCCACACGTGGTGGTCTCTGCTACTACTCTTGGACATGTGTGTCTCTCCTGCAGGTGGAGGAAATGGCGGAAGTGTCACACTGGGTTGACTTTGCAGGAGAGAGAGAAAGTAAGCCACCGTTTATGCCTGACCAGTGAACCTGCTTGAATGAGCATTTATGAGGCACCTGAACCCCTGTGGTTCTAGACTTTGGAATTATGATTTAGCCCTATGATCCACCAGAATGAAAAGAGAGACCAGTGGGTGACACAAAAAGCCAAATTTTATTCAGGAAGGGATGAAATTAACCAGACCTGTCAACATGCCAACACAATCAGTTACTATGCTATGGAAGGAAGAGACTATAATGACACAATGGATATTTTTAGGTTTACACAATTTTATACAATTCCCAACCACCCTTCCTCAACACTTGTCTATTTGGGGATTTCTGGAGACTGTAGATTATACTCCTGGGGTCAAAGAGGCAGTGCTGTCTTTAAGAAAAGATCAGGGCCATCTTGCCTTCAAGGAACACGCACCTTAGTCGTGTGGTCAGGTAGGTATAAAAATCTTTGCTGTGCAACCCAGACCTTCAGTCTCGGGTTGTGTCCTGGGTCTTTGCTGGGAAATACTTGTTGAATTTCTTTCTTTTTGGTTGAAGAGTAATTTTAGAGTCTTTTCAGCTGCTGGAGTTGATAAGGAACAAGGCTGTGGCTCAGTCAAAGTTGATTTGTTCTGCTTGGAGGAGTGCCGTGGCTGTAGTTGCGGAGAAGTGAACCATCTGTGTGTTCCGGCTAGAAGAGTCTCCTGTCCTTTGTCTTTATCCAATTTTAAATCCAATTAAAAAGATGCAGCCTTTGAATTTCTGACAGCTTTCTCCCAACGGTTGGTTGAATTTTGATGAGTGCTTGGAGCTGATGAGGTGCAAAATCGTTTATTTGGTCCTCAAGAGATGTTGATCACTTTCCCATCGAGATGGTTTTGCAAGATGCAGCCTGGGCCCAAACCTGTTGGATTTCGCAGACAACTTGGAGTCTATAATGTGTACTGTCCAAAGATATTGCAATGGGTGGCATTGTTAGCCAGGTCTATCAGGGCCGGTTTTTGTGTAACTAGCAGGCTAGTTTTGCCATGACTCATCGTCCTTTGTCTCCGAGATGGATTTGATAAGGCTGTGTATCTCTTTGTCTGTTGATGTCTTGTTTGCAGCCATTTTAAGTCCATGTGTTTTGAAACATGGATTTTTAAGTTTGTCTGTATTTCAGCCAGTTTTGTCCATATTCCACATTGTATTAACTTCCATTAAAAGTTGGATTTACCTCATCTTACAGCGGCGACCAAGCAGATTCTATGGATTCCTCAACCCACCCAGAAGCTTGTAATAGTGTGAAAAACCCATCTCACTGAAACTTTGTCTTTTCCACAAGGAATTCCAATCTCCATATTTGAAGAACTCAATTTGGAATTCTCCAAATGTTGCTCCCGCTCAGATGGCTTCAACAAGGATCCACCTACAGGGTTTCAGTCTCGCCTTGTGAAATTTCTTTCCTCTGGTTCCCCGTGTACACTCAGGCTTTCCAATCTTCAGCCATGATAGCAGAACATTACTGCTTCAAAATGGTACCTTTACCCCTACGGCCCACAGCACCAAGTCACCAACCTTCGGATGCCCTCTCTGATCTCCTATGCTTCTGTCAAGCCTGCTCTTTCTTTAACTTGGAGCTTTTCTCTCTAAAGTTTATCTTGACTTACCTCTGATCCCTGTCTTTGTCCCTTACCTCGGTTGCAGAATAGACTAATTGTTGAACAATGTAAGTAGTGCATTTTCTCTCTGTAATAATAAATGTTTGGTATTATATCATTGCTGCTCTTAATATTAATGACCCATGCTACACATACATTAGATATTTATAACCAGATGCCAACAATGGGCATTATCATTTTACTCATACCTTTCTGTAATTATTTGGTGACTTGATTGGTACATCTTGAAAGGAGGCAAATATTGTGCATGATGGAGAGGGAGGGCTAAATGGAGGTGGGGGTTGTGGGGAGGATACAGGAGTAAGGAGCCTGGAAAGCGGAGAAGCAACAGGGCTCATGATTTCTCTTCCTGGCCCTGGATCAAATCATTGCAAAATAAAGTTGTTCAGCTTATTTCACCTCATTGATGCAGTTGGGATATAGGATTTCCAACATTGGTGCAAAGAATAAATCCAGTCACGTGACGTTTATGATGATTTATGCATGGTGAATGCATTGTATTTGTTTCACCTGTTAACCCCATGGAGGGGATCATATTCATTCTTAAAAATGGACGTGCTTTCCCACTAATCTTCTGTTATGTTTGTCAGATTTCATGCCAACATGCAAATTTATTCTGCAAAACAGGGCAAGCAACTCTACCTATAGATATCCGATGCATAAGCTTTACTTGGCAACATTTTCAATTCTTAAGTCTCACCTTCTAGTATGTGCTCTTCGACTTCTAATTTTCATCCTTCCTCTCTCATTCCTTCAATGGTAGCAAAACCATATCTAATGTATGTGTAGCATGGGTCATTAATATTAAGAGCAGCAATGATATAATACCAAACATTTATCATTACAATGGTAGCAAAAAAAAGGGCGGCACGGTAGCACAGTGGGTTAGCACTGCTGCTTCACAGCTCCAGGGACCTGGGTTCAATTCCCGGCTTGGGTCACTGTCTGTGTAGAATTTGCACATTCTCCTCATGTCTGCGTGGGTTTCCTCCGGGTGCTCCGGTTTCCTCCCACAGTCCAAAGATGTGCGGGTTAGGTTGATTGGCCATGCTAAAATTGCCCCTTAGTGTCCTGGGATGCGTAGATTAGAGGGATTAGCGGGTAAAATATGTAGGGATAGGGGGGTAGGGCCTGGGTGGGATAGTGGTCAGTGCAGACTAGATGGGCCGAATGGCCTCTTTCTGTACTGTAGGGTTTCTGTGATTTCTATGAAAACCTTATGTACATATGAGCATACAAACGTTGAGAAAAAGGAGGCTATATGGCCCCTTGATACTGTTCCACCATTAGATAAGATCATAATTTCTCTGATCATGACTTCGACTTTCCTGCCTACCCTTTTATATCCTTAAGTTCTTGACTCAAAGGGAGTTAGTTTAACTCGGTCTTAAAAATATTCAATGACCCTTCCTTTACTGATCTCTGAAGAAGAGGATTCCACAGATTAACGACCTTCTGAGAGAAACACATTTGCCTAATCTGCATCTTAAATAGGAAGTCCCTTATTTTTAAACTGGATCCCTGTTGGGGATGAGGAATAAAATGTCAAAGATTGTAGTTTAATATAATTGTGTAGTGAGGTTTAAGAATCTGTAATTAGTAAGAAAATAATTTAAAAATGGTTACAGATTCCTTTGTTACACAAAACCAGTTTTCTTTATTTAGGGATGATAAAGTTTTGGAGTCAGACAGCGAATGATGGCAGGGCTAGGCACACAAAGATGAGTAGAAGCCTTTGCAATAGGAACAAGGTTAATTGTGACAAATACGAGATGTGCTGCTTTTGGTAAAACCTATATGTATTGTTGGATCCAAAATTTAAACAATGTGTGCGTGCAAAGCATGATATAAATATATGCATCCTTCATGTAAACATCAGAGCCTGCTACAGAGACCTCTCTGAAGTGGCACTCCCCCTGCATAAACTTGAAAAATAACATAATCCTAACTTATTGTAGGTCTCCTGTGATTATCTCGTAAGAAATCAGTAATCACAATCCCCAAGTTCTTAACGAGGGTGGCATGGTGTCACAACGGTTTGCTCTGCTGCCTCAGAGCACCAGGGAACTGAGTTTGATCCCAGCCTTTGGTCACTGTCTGTGTGGAGTTTGTATGTTCTCCCTGTGTCTGCATGGGTTTCCTCTGGTTGCTCCAGTTTCCTCCCACACTTCAAAGATGTGCAGGTTAGGTGGATTGTCCATTACCCCTTAGTATCCAAAATGTATTGGTTAGTATCCCAAGATATGTGAGTTAGGTGGATTAGGGGTTATGGAGGTGGGGTGGGGGATGAGGTGGACCCGGGTTAAATGTTCTGTTGGAGAGTAGGAGCAGACTCGATGGACTGAATGGCCTCCTTTTGCACTGAAGTAACCTTCTTGAGTTGTCTGACCGAAAGCAGATTTAACCCATTGCACCCAAGATCTCCACCACAGGTAGGTTAAGAAGGCAGATTCTGAATCTACCCCAGCCAGAATGGAGATGGAACCCTATGTTGTTGGTACCAATCTGATCCACAATGACCATCCAGATAATTGGTCCTCCAAGGAGTCTGAAATGCAGTGCCAATGTCTACTTTTTATATGCAAGTTGTAGCCAAGAGTTATGGTTGTGATGGTCGAGTCTCTGATTTCTTTCCATCACATGGCTGACCAGGAATCTTTCCCACTCTTCCGGCCGAAGTTAAAAGGATTTACAAGTTGTTCCTCAACCTGTTTTGCCATGTTATGAACACTCCTTCATCGGCCATCAAGTCCTTGACTGGAATTTGAACACGGCACCTCTAGCTCAGAGGCAGGGTTGCTACGCACTGTGCGAGAATATCGCTGCCCTAGTTCTAGTCCCTCCCATAAGGGTAAACCCCCTTTAGCATGCACCCTGTCATGTCCCCTCAAAATCTTGTATATTTCAATACAATCACTTTAAATTCTTATAGGTACAGACCCAACCTGTCCGATCTTTCCTCATCAAACAACTCTTTCATCCCAGGAAGCCTGCTTTGAACTGCTTCTATTACAGTTATATCCTCTCTTAAGTAAAGAGACCAAAGCTATACAGAGTTCTAGATGAACTCTCACCAACACCCAGAAACACATCCTTACTTTTATGTTTTATTTCCTTTGGAGTAAATGTCAGTGATCCATTTGTCTTCCTAACCACTAGCTGCAGCTTCATACTAACTTACTATTATTCCTGTACTAGCGCATCAGACATCTCTCAACTCTGCAATCTCTCTCCAATTAAATAATATGCTATTTTTCTGTTCTTCCTGCCAAATGAATAACTTCCCATCTTCCTACATTTTACTCCATCTGTCACATTTTGGTCCACTCATTTAACCTATTTATATCCCTTTGCAAACTCCTTATCTCCTCTTTTTAACTTATTCTCCTACCTATCTTTGTGCCACTGGCAAATTTGCAACCATACATCCAGTTCCTTTATCCAAGTCATTGATACAGATCAGAAATAGTTGAGGAACCAACTCTGATCCCTGTGGCACTCCACTGGTTGCATCTGGTCAACCCAAAAATGACCAATTTATCTCTAATCTCTTACTTCGTTAACTAACTAATCATCTATTCATGCAGATATGTTACGCGTGATACCACGAGCTCTTTCTTATTTTGTGTAGTAACCTTTGATGTGGCACCTTGTCAAATGCTTTTTGGAAATCCAAGTGCATCACAACTACAGGTTCCCCTTTATCCACTTTTCTTGTTAGTTCCTCAAAGAGCTCTAATAAATTAGTTGAACACAATTTCCCTATCACAAAACTATGTTGATTCTGCCTGATTATATTAAGGCTTTCTAAGTGTCCTGATTTAACTTCCTTTCATAATAGATTTTAGCAGTTAGGTTAGTTGGCCTGTAGTTTCCAGTTTTTTGTTTTCCTCCTTTCTTGAAAACAGTAGTTCTATTCACTATTTTCCCAAACTGATGGGGCTTTTCCAGAATTTGGGAAAATTAAAATTAGTTAATTGATTAAAAGATAAGGGAATGGCACTAAGGCCATAATACTCATTTAGAGAACTAGTACAGACATGATGGGCTTGATGGCCACCATGTGCTCCATAACAATTTTGTGATATCTGTAGCCACTTCTTTTAAAACTCTGGGTTGAAGTCCATCAGGACCTGAGGATTTGTCAGCCTTTAGTTCTAATAATTGTCTCAGTCTCCTTTCCCTGGTGATTGCAATTGTTTTATGATCCATTTACCCATTGATTCCCAATTATGTCTGATATTATTTGTGCCTTCCACAGAGAAGGCAGACATGAAGTTTGTTCAATGTATCCACTATTTTTTTATTAAATCTGATGTGGAGTTGCCGGCGTTGGACTGGGGTAGGCACAATAAGTAGTCTCACACCAGGTTAAAGTTCAACAGGTTTATTTAGTAGCATGGGCTTTTGGAGCACTGCCCCTTCATCAGGTGAGACACACGACACACGCAGAGTCGCCGAGCAGAGACTGATAGCCAAGTTCCGCACACACGAGGACGGCCTCAACCGAGATCTTGGGTTCATGTCACACTATCTGTAACCCCCGATTTGCCTGGGCTGCAAAATCTCACGAACTGCCCTGTCTGGAGACAATACACCTCTCTTTAACCTGTGCTTAACTTTCTCGCCACTCACATTGTCTGTACCTTTAAGACTTGATTACCTGTAAAGACTCACATTCCAACCATTATTTTATAAATTGAGTTTGTGTCTTTATCTGCCCTGTTTGTGAACAGAATTCCCACTTAACTGACGAAGGAGCAGCGCTCCGAAAGCTAGTGGCTTTTGCTACCAAATAAACCTGTTGGACTTCTTATCTCATTGAATATGGCCAGGCCTAGAATAGCCTGCTCTTTGTTGGCTGCAGAGTATGCCACTGTAAGAACCTGTCCCAAAAACACACTATGATCTCATCATCCAGGCTACCTTTGCCAATCTATTTGTCTAATCTATATGTAGATTCAAATGAAATGATTTTAATCAAGTGCCTGTTATTTGTTTCTTTATACTCCATTCTCCAGTTTAATTACTGTTATTGAACCTAAAAACTACTCCCGCAGGTAGTTACCATAATTAACAGAGCTACCCCACCACCTTTTCCTAACTTCCTGTCCTCCTGCAGTGTCTTGTACCCTTGAATACACAGGTCCCAGCCATGTCTCTGTAATGGCTCTCCAATCAATAATCTTTATTTCCATTTGAGCTGACCATTCATTTTGTTACAAATGCAATGTGCATTCTGTCAGAAAATTATTTCTTTTTACTATTTTTACAACCTCTGGCCTTATCTGCTGCCCCAATCTTAAGTTTGTGTTCTTTCGCTTCCTACGTTCTCTGGTTATCATTACCCTTATTGATACCTTGTTCTCTCGCCATGTTTTTCCCTCCAGTTTACTACATCTTCCCTCACATGGGGGGTGGGGGGATTCTCTCACCCCGCTGCGCTAGAAAATTAGTGCAGTGGGGTGGGAGAATCCTGCGGCCGGGCATGTGTGGGATTCGCGCGTGCGTTCCCGCTGCGCGCACATCTCCCAGTGCCGGATTTCCGCCACCATCAGATCCGTGCTGGAAACCAGTGGGAAGACAGGTAAGTAATTTAAATCTTTATTTAAATCTAATTTTAATGTAATTAGCAGCTTCCCACTTTCAGGGAGCTTGCAGCCCGATCCCGCTGGAGTGAAGGGGAGGCAATTGGGGCCCCCCAGAGGGTTGGGTGGTGGGGGGGGGGTGGTGCATCCTGGGCAGTGCCAGTCTGGAACAAAGTGCCAATGTCTGGGGGCACCTTGGCATTTTGCCTATTGGTATTGGGCAGTACCGGGGGGGGGTGTAGGACATATGAGGGGCCTAGGGGGCGATCATGGAGGTGGGGGATCCCGCTGCCACTTTGCATCTGGATCAATGGGGACAAGAGGGAGGCCTGCGATCGGGGTGGGGGGGGGTGGGGTGGCGGGGGTCTCTGCACTGCGACAGGGTAGGGGCTGGGGGGGCTAGTGATTGGGGTGGGCCGGGGTTGGGGGGGGGGGGGGGGGGGGGGAGGGGGAGAAAGTCGGGGCTGGCCCGGGAATGATTGATAATGATATTCACGCTGGTGGCCTCTGCAGTGCAGGATGTGGGAGATTCTAGTCTGAACTCCCACTGAAAAATCAAGCATGAATTACTCCAGTTTTCAACCCTGCTCTCTTTGATCGCCACACACCACCGCCACCACCCGCTCCCCCCACCACAACCTTTCATCTCTGCTTTGTGCCCATGCAGCTCCATGTTGAAGTACCGTCAAATGTTTTGCTACATAAATGATAAATGCTGCTGTTGGTTATCAGTTCTGCAGTAAGCTGAGCAAAAACATTGCACCAGACGTAAAAGCGTTCGATGGCAAAATTCTCCTCAATTGTCAGTTTAACAGATTGAGCTGGAAGCTCAATGATATTTAAAATGTTTTTTCCTTTCCAATCTTAATTTTCCTCCATCCATTTGCAGTTACATGTTTAAGTGAGAGATTGGGCAAGACAACCTGGGGCTTCGCCAATCCTGCTTTTTAGTTGACAGCTAAGGATGAGCAAAAGGAACCTATATGTTTCATCTATGATTCCTCACCCCTCCCTTCATCCCTTTGTGCTGAACCTCTGCTTTAATCCATAATTTTCTTCTGAGATAATTGCCTAATGGAATATTTTTCTTGCATTGAGTATTTCAGAAGATAACATTTAACATTTTGGCAGTGATAAACTTCCCAGAATATATACAATGTATTGACGTTTTCTCCCAAATAAATGAAGTATAATGAATTTTGCTAAAAACACGTAAAACAGTAATTATGCATTATAATTCTTGGCAAGTTACTGTACAGTACTAAGCAGTACATTGTTATTTGAACCCTCAGTTTGTGGATAAATTATAACATGGTGTTGCTTGGTACCTTTTGTACTTCATCTCCCGTTGCAAACAAGATAACAATGACCTCTTTTTATAATGTCAAAGCAAGACTGCTATGAATAGTGTTAGTAATGTTTTGAGGGAAACAATGACTTTCTACATCAGTGGCAATGGAAATTCTTTGTAAAAGCTTCCACTGAGAGATTTTGTCTGATTTTAAGCTTCCTTCTCAATGTCACTTCTAAATAAAATGTTTTGTCAGTAACTTATCCTTGGAGACATTTCTCTGCAGCTTGTTATTCCATTAGAATAACCGTACTGATCTGAAACCCGTTGCTATCCATCCTTAAAATTTCTTGATCAGTTGGTAGCAAGCAAATCTATATATCAGTTTAAATATACTATCAAAAGTCATAACCATGTATGTATATTTAATATTAGTTAGATGTGAAGTGTGTTAAATAAAGAGGAATTAGTTGTACCATGGGTTTGAATGTTGGCCTTGAAATTGAGTTCACCCTGATTTTTGTGCAACTTTAAAGAATCATTTCTTTTTCCTCAAATCCATAATTTAAGAAGATCTGTGAGCATTTAGAAATAGTTTATTTGATCAAGAGCAATCAGCACAGATTTGTTAAAGGCAAGTTAGTATTTGACAAATTTTAAAGTAATAACCAATTGCATAGATAAAGAGAACGCAGTACAAACGTGTATAAGATCATCTGAACCTGTTTAAGATCATCTGAACCTGTTTGACAAGATGCCTTGAAGCTGGTTAGAAAGTCAAGAGTGTGGTGTAAGAAAACGTAGTCTGATAGTAAGATTAAAAGATAGTCGGATAGAAAGTTGGTTGACAGGAAGGAAACAAAGTTAGGATGAATGAAATGGCATAAATGGGTCTTTTTCTGATTGGCAGGATGCACCGAGTAGTATGTCACAGGGATCAGTCCTGGGGCCTCAACATTTTACAATTTGTGTAATTGACTTGGATGGAGGGGTAGATGGTAAAGTTTAAAGTCACAAGTAACACTTACATAAACACTGCAATGAAGTTACTGTGAAATTCCCTGACTCGCCACAGTCCAGCACCTGTTCTGGTCAATGCACCTAACCAGCACACCTTTCAGAATGTGGGAGGAAACCCACGCAGACATGGGGGGGAATCCACACAGACAGTGACCCAAGCTGGGAATCAAACCCGGGTCCCTGGTGCTGTGAAGCAGCAATGCTAACCACTGTGTTACCATTTATTGTTGCAAATTTACTGATGATACAAAGATAGGTAGGAAAGTAAGTTGTGAAGAGGATAAAAGGAGGCCAAAAAGTGACACATAGATTAAGTGAATGCGCAAAGTTCTGGCAAATGGACCATAAAGTGGGCAAATTTGAAATTGTTCATTTTGGCAGCAAGAATAAAAAAATAAGGATATTGTCTAAATGGTGAGAGATTGTAGAGCTCTGAGATTCAAAGGGACTTGGGTCTCCTAGTGCACGAATCACAAAAGGTTAGTATGCAGGTGCAGCAAATAATGTAAAGCCACGAGAATGTTGTCAGTTATTGTGAAGGGAATTGATTACAAAAGTAAGGATGTTATGCAGAGTACTGGTGAGACTACGTCTGGAGTACTATGTACAGTACTGGTCTCCTTAGTTAAGGAAAGGTGTAAATGCATTACAAACAGTTCAGAGAACTTTTACTAGACTCATACCTGGAATGGATGGGTTGTCTTATGAGGAAAGGTTGGCTTGATTGAAACACATAGATCCTGAGGGGCCTTAACAGGGTAGATCTGGAGAGGATGTTTCCTCTCGTCAGAGAATCTAGAACTAGGGGTCATTATCTTAAAAATAAGGAGTCCTTCATTTAAGACCAAGATGAGGAGAATTTATTTCTTTGAAGATCGTGAGTTTTTAGAAGTCTTTTTCAAAAGGCAGTAGAAGCAGAGTCTTTGAATATTTTTAAGGGAGGTCGCTCAATAGATCTTAGATTAACAAGGGAATGAAAAATTATCGGGGGAGGACAGGAATGTGGTGGTTATAAGCAGATCAACCATAATCTTATTGAATGGCAAAGCTGGTTCGGGGAGCCAAATGGTCCACTTCTCCTAATTCATATGTTCATATGAATTGTGTTCCTTGGACTTGAGAAGGTTTGGACATGCTGTAAAATGGATCTATTTTTGCAGTGAATGTTTATAGATAATGGGACACATTTTAATGTTCTGATGCCACAAAAGTAAAAAGTTTGATGTACTCAGGTTAGTAGAATGTCCTTATTTCCATTGAAGCAGATTAAAGTCAGATTTAATACAGTTTTTGAAATTCTGAAGTGTGTTGATGCTGAATAGGCAAAGCATGTTTTCTCTAGTTGGGAGTAAGACAGGAATCATCAAATTCAAATCAATGCTCAGAGGGAAAGGAATTGAACAAATTTATTTCAAGGATTATTAGAGCACAATGTTTTGCCATGGGTAGTGGTTGAGACAGACACTGTTGCTTCCTTTAAGGGGAAAACCGAGATATGTTTGAACCTAAAGGACATGCAGGAAAATAGGATTGGTTTTGAATTGTTGTAGCAAAGATCAATGGGCACAATGGTTTGCAAGAGCGTGACTTCATTGTCAGCTTTTATGATTATGCAAAAAAAAACGCTTTATCATCTTAAGATAGGTCTCTAATTCTAAACTTATGCCTTTTTTTTTCACAGCTGGTGAGTCTGTTACTGATTGGAATTGCAGCATGGGGTAAAACCTTTGGACTCGTTACAAGCTTCTCTGTTGTCGCAGGAGTAATTGGAGTGGGAATCTTTCTTTTCTTTATTGCTTTGATTGGACTATTGGGAGCCATTAAGCATCACCAAGTGTTGCTATTTTTCGTATCCTTTGACAGAAAATAATTATTTAATATTTACTCTGATCATTGAGACTTTGTTCAAAAATGGATTTTAGTGTTGCATGAAAGAGAAATGGAGTCAGCACAAAGTAAATCAAAATATACACCATTCATTTTTTATTTAGTTATGATTGAATGCAAACGATGACAGTGAAACTATGAGGCAACATTGATTTGCTGGGTGATTGGGTGGTGCAGTGGGTTAGGTGCTGGCCTTTCACCTTTGGGACACTGTCTCTAACTGATCTTAAAAGGATGAATGTCTGCTGGGTGTGAAGATTCTTTCAAAGAACAAAGAACAGTACAGCACAGGAAACAGTCCCTTCGGCCCTCCAAGCCTGTGCCGCTCCTTGGTCCAACTAGACCAATCGTTTGTATCCCTCCATTCCCAGGCTGCTCATGTGACTATCCAGGTAAGTCTTAAACGATGTCAGCATGCCTGCCTCCACCACCCAACTTGGCAGCGCATTCTAGGCCCCACCACCCTCTGTAAAAAACATCCCTCTGATATCTGAGTTATACTTCGCCCCTCTCACCTTGAGCCCGTGACCCCTCGTGATCGTCACCTCCGACCTGGGAAAAAGCTTCCCACTGTTCACCCTATCTATCCCCTTCATAATCTTGTACACCTCTATTAGATCTCCCCTCATTCTCCGTCTTTCCAGGGAGAACAACCCCAGTTTACCCAATCTCTCCTCATAGCTAAGACCCTCCATACCAGGCAACATCCTGGTAAACCTTCTCTGCACTCTCTCTAACACTTCCACGTCCTTCTGGTAGTGCGGCGACCAGAACTGGACGCAGTACTCCAAATGTGGCCTAACCAGCGTTCTATACAGCTGCATCATCAGACTCCAGCTTTTATACTCTATACCCCGTCCTATAAAGGCAAGCATACCAAATGCCTTCTTCACCACTTTCTCCACCTGTGTTGCCACCTTCAAGGATTTGTGGACTTGCACACCTAGGTCCCTCTGTGTTTCTATACTCCTGATGACTCTGTCATTTATTGTATAACTCCTCCCGACATTATTTCTTCCAAAATGCATCACTTCGCATTTATCCAGATTAAACTCCATCTGCCACCTCTCCGCCCAATTTTCCAGCCTATCTATATCCTGCTGTATTGCCCGACAATGCTCTTTGCTATCCGCAAGTCCAGCCATCTTCGTGTCATCCGCAAACTTGCTGATTACACCAGTTACACCTTCTCCCAAATCATTTCTATATATCACAAATAGCAGAGGTCCCAGTACAGAGCCCTGCGGAACACCACTGGTCACAGACCTCCAGCCAGAAAAAGACCCTTCGACCACTACCCTCTGTCTCCTATGGCCAAGCCAGTTCTCCACCCATCTAGCCACTTCTCCTTGTATCTCATGAGCCTTAACCTTCTTAACCAACCTGCCATGTGGGACTTTGTCAAATGCCTTACTGAAATCCATATAGACGACATCCACGGCCCTTCCTTCATCAACCGTTTTTGTCACTTCCTCAAAAAACTCCACCAAATTTGTAAGGCACGACCTCCCTCTTACAAAACCATGCTGTCTGTCACTAATGAGATTGTTCCGTTCTAAATGCACATACATCCTGTCTCTAAGAATCCTCTCCAACAACTTCCCTACCACGGACGTCAAGCTCACCGGCCTATAATTTCCTGGGTTATCCCTGCTACCCTTCTTAAACAACGGGACCACATTTGCTATCCTCCAATCCTCAGGGACCTCACCCGTGTCCAAAGAAGCGACAAAGATTTCCGTCAGAGGCCCAGCAATTTCATCTCTCGTCTCCCTGAGCAGTCGAGGATAGATGCCATCAGGCCCTGGGGCTTTGTCAGTTTTAATGTTCCCTAAAAAACCTAACACTTCCTCTCTTGTAATGGAGATTTTCTCTAACGGGTCAACACCTCCCTCCGAGACCCTCCCGGTTAACACGCCCCTCTCCTTCGTGAATACCGATGCAAAGTATTCATTTTGGATCTCCCCTATTCCCTTGGGTTCTAAGCATAATTCCCCTCCTATGTCCCCGAGAGGTCCGATTTTCTCCCTGACAACTCTTTTGTTCCTAACGTATGAATAGAATGCCTTGGGATTCTCCTTAATCCTGCCTGCCAAGAACATCTCGTGACCTCTTTTTGCCCTTCTAACTCCCCGTTTGAGTTCTTTCCTACTCTCTCTGTTCACATATTGAATGTACATTGTTTCAATCCATTTTCTAGTGGGAATTGGTCCCCAGCCTTAAAAGAAAATCTCATAATTGGCCATCTTATTCATAAATCACAGAATGACTGATCTGAAAATAAAACCATATCAGAAGCGCAACCATGAATTAAACCAATTTGATGAGGCTGAGACATATTGGAATTGGAGTAAACTGATATAAAAAAAACCATTATGTTCTGTGATTACCCATGAGCAATAGCATCAGTGGTCTTCCCATACACATTACAGTGGACATCCTGTATGCACTGAAAATACCGCATAATCGATAGAGGCCAGTTCCCCATGGGTATACTTGCAGAACCTGTTTCTTGCCCAGCATACAGGGACTGACCATTTTGCAGTCAGATCCTGTTTTGAATCCAGAAGACTACAACGTTTTGTCCACTGTCAAATGTCTCCAAATATCTGAAGGCTATGACTTGAAAAGTATCCTCAGTAGCCTTGATATCCAAGCAAACCTTTAATAAGGATAGCAAACCTAAATATCTTTGATTATTTTTATTACTGGAATTATCTGTGCATCCATGATTGTTTTCCTGCCTGATGTGAGAAACATCAGACCTTGTTTTAGGTTTAAATTATCAAAAAAAATCATTGAAAAAGATGAACAAGCAAGTAATATAGCATTTACAGTTAACGTTACAATGCTTAATTAGAAGGAAAACAAAATATAGCAATTTCCATTAAATTACTATTCTTTTGAATTAACACATACACCAGTTTCTTGCATCTCTCGCTACAGCAGAAGTTGAGCTAGCCTGACTTAACCCTTGAAAGTTCTAAGCAGATTTTCCTCACAATTACTCTGGCACATGTGCAAACAGTGTTTGATTTGAATAATGGCTTCAAAAATTAATTGGCTATCCTATACACATTGAACAAATCTACTTGTACACATGGACAGAAGCAACATAGTGCAGATGGTAGAAATCTGAAATATTTGTACACAATGAACTTGGCTCCCCTCCATTCGCCTCCTCTTTGAGCCATCCTTCCAACTTAGCATCCAGCTAAACTGGAATTACTTATTTCTTTCAAGCTAATGAATGTTTAACCAGATTTAAATTAAAAAAACACCAAACCAAATGTAGACCAAAAAAACATCATTTTAGCAGCAGATCCTTAGAACAGAGGTCAGGTGTCAATGTATTGAGAGTCATGCTGCCGTATTGCAGTGTATGCTTTCTTATATAAAAGAGAATAAAATGCAGTGATGCTCGGAATCCTGATGGTGACAGTCCCTTTGATCACACCTTCCACATTCCCTCTGGACCAAGAATTTAGAAGTTGACCTTGGTCTGATGGTTTTGAGTGCTCCCTCTGCCTGCATTTGTTACCATCTCTTGTGGGCATATTTTTCCAGTATCAAATACAAAACATCCATATGTTAGAATTGAATTTGGTAGAGCATAGTCCAGACCAGTTGAAGTGCCACCTTGTGTGAGCTCCTGAATATGCAATAGGCAAATTGGTTTCACTGGCAATGATCTTAGTGGGTCCTGATTCCAAAGATTTTAGTGTGGCATTAGAAGCACATTTAAATTCTATCTACTTAAATGGCCAAACTGCTGAAAGACAAGCTATGTGATAGAGCTGAAAGGTTGTCAGAATGCTTTACATTCTGCCTTGGTGAAGTTGTACAAAATTGATATACACTTCTGAAGTTAATGAAAAAAGAAAATTGGAGCATTCTTACAAGGGCAATCTCCTGAATTACATAAATCTTTCGAATTTGCTCACGTTTGATTTGGTTAATTCAGTCTTTCAAATAAAGGCAGTCTTTCCCCTGTCCAAACATTTTGCATGTCGCTCATGATGGGAAGCTGCTACTCTGCTTCAAAGAAAACAACTCTTGTCCTTCAAATGGAATGGTTCTGTTCTCCAATCTTGTTTCAAGTCAGTCAGAATACCAAAACACTGTTGTCATCTTCTGCTCACGCTTTATCTATTGCACTTGGTTTTCTAACATTTCGTGGGTCTGATCTGATTTCCCAACACAAAAAGTCATGGGTGGGACTGAGTGCTGGTGAAGCTAATGCTTTCATTATCTTCAAATGCTTTCTGTTAAATCTGTGCAATACCTCTTTGAGAGGTGCTGACTCATTGCATGTCTTGCCTACACATGCAGTGCACTTTTGGCTCCGTATGTGTGGGGTGTATTAATGCAGCTAGATCCAATGAAAAATCAAACACCAGTGAATTAGAAGCTTGCCATTAGTTGGTCTTCTATAGCAGACACGCATTCCCTCATGATCCAGATCTTAATGACTATTTTCGACAATCGTAAGATTCAGCATTGTAATACTTGATGCTTGTCACCAGATGTCGCTAACCCGACTGTTAGCAGCATTATGCCACAATATGCCAAGTAATATTGTCCTCTTGCATAGCTTTCTAAAATCGCCTTGTGAATACAATCTACCTACCCACTGGTCAGGATCAGAACAAATTTCTATCAAATGGTATGTTGATAAGATGAAATAAAGTAAGACAGGAGGAAGCTCCTTTGGAGTGTCAAACATCAACATAACCCATTTAGTGAATGTTCTGTCCTATGTTGTAAAATTCTGAGTAATTGGAAGGGAGAAAATCTTTTTTGTGCGTGTATGAGAGATGCTAAATGCATCATGGGGGAAAAGAAAAATCTAATAATAGTCCTTGGTAAGTGTGGTTAGTCTAGTTATGCAGGATGAAGTTCTAATGTAGCTTGCTTTACTATTTATTGTATATTGATGCAGTGGATAAAAAAATCACCAGAGTTTAAGGCTTTTCATTATTTCCTCTTTAAAAAATAAAGTGCGCATTATTGCAATTGTTCCCTTATTTAAGTTAGTATTTTCCTACTTCGAAAGTTTGACTATTTTTGATTTATTCGTACAGGAGAAGCCACTTAAGCAAAACATTGACTATTGGAATAACACAGTCTTTACCAATTTGCTCTGAATTCAGGAAAGCCAACCTGCTGATTTAGCATAATGAGCAAATCCTATCCAATTGCTCAGATAGGATTATTACTGCTGATTGAAATTCTGATGGGCTGGTAAAATGAGCAAAATTATTAGAATCTCATTTGCCTTTCCTGGCAGAGCAACTGAGACCCTCTACTGACTGAACTACAGATAGTTTGGGAAGATGGTTGAGTCAGGGATGCACATCAATAATAGATGGGATAAATGGGATAGATAAATTTCTACCAATGTGTACAAATCAAATGACTTCTGTTCTTGGACTGTTTAGGTATTGAGACCACTAATATTCCATGGGACTATTTGTGGAATTTGTGTCATTTCCACAATAATGTGCAGAGATGAACAGAATGAGGAAGACTATAAATGATTAATCACTGGTACTCGAGATTAAACAGGCACCTGTTAGAAACATAATAAAATATTGCTTGCATAATTTAACATTGCATTGATTACCTGCAAATGACAGCTGTAGTCCGGATAAAGTTCAAGAATTGATTAAATATGTTCCCTCTCCAGTCTACTGCACTCTTGTTGATGTTTGAAGTGTGGCAAAGAAGCAGCTTGTGATTGGAGGAATTGCAGAATCTTCAACTTCACTTACTGACATTTTGATCAATGGCTCCGGGGACCACATAGAACATCAGAAGTCACAATCTGCCCCGCTAGCCACTGGACAAATCTAAGCTAGACCTATTCTGCTGTGCTATACCAATAACTCTGCAAGTTTTGTTTTATCTCCTGGTGCTTAGCCAATCCCCTTTTGGAAACCACAATTGAACCTGGAAGGGTATTTCAGATCCTAACCAATCTGAGTAAAAGGTTTATGTTTCAAATCTACAGGTAAATAACCAAAAAAGCTTGAAACATAATGACAGGTTTGTTGATTTTTGTTAAGATCAGGTATATTATGATGTGGTCATTGTATATTATAGAATGCCATAAGATTTTAGGCAGGAAAAGATGTTAAGTTATTCATATTTTCTTCCTTGACTACTGATTACTAGTATATGATCATTTTGTTCTTGGTATTTGTAGTCCAATTCTCGATCTCCTGCGCAAGTCTTGCACTTAATGAGAATCAACAGGTGAGAAAGTTAGATTCTTCATTATCTTGCAAATTAAGAACTGGTTCTCAATTTATCTTGCATTGATTTCAACTAACTTTTTTATATTCTGTTTGGCTGTGGAACTGTTTTCTGCACTTGATTTGACAACAAGAGTTTTGTAGCATGAAAACTGGCCTTCTCAGTTCTGAATATTAATTACAGATCCATTGAGAGATTTACAATTTCTGTGCTAGCCAGGACTTGACTCTTAGTGGTCTAGCAGCGTACCCGGCCCCTCTGTTATTTGTATCTTCTCCTCCAAGGGCCGCTCCATGTTGACGCCAATTAGGAGGCTGCTCATGGGAAGATTGTGCTATCTGGGGCCCTGCTGTACATGCTCAGGAACTTCATTTGGTCCTTATGTCAAGTTCTTGAAGCCCATTGTGTGGAAAATAAAAACCTATAGATCTGTCATAGTTTTCAGGGATTAATTTTTATTTATCTTTAATGTGTTATTGATTGGAACATTGTTTCACCGGGTGGGTGATGAGGGAGAAATGAGAAACAAAGCCATTGGAAACTCTAAGAGCAATGCACATGTGGTTTATGTAGTTCTGTTAATTGTATGTAATTTCTTAGTCACGAGATTCTAAAGAAAAAAGGTTTAAGATCTGTTATAATCTTGGCTGATGAAGCAAATTAACCCAATGTTTCATGGAGCAAATGTATTACAGAATTTGAATTAGTATATCAATGAGACTGGTCCAAAAATAGAATTTGTCATTAATGGCATAAGTAGGTGGTCCCTTATATTTGCTGTCCTTTCACCTTTTGAAATTGGATTCAAGTCTGATTTTGATGGATGTCTTTTTTCCTGGATGACATGAGAACAGTCTCTACTCATTTCTGGGTAAACAAGGGGTTACAACATAAAACTCTTACTATTGTGTGCTAAATTGATAGTCTGCATCAGAGGCTAAAAGGATGGCTGATGTTTGAAATGGCAGTCTGCCCAAATAGAGGGAATTTAATTGTTGTCTATGCCATAAAGAGAACCCCTGGTTAAAACCGCATTCAATTAGCACATTTTGCACGGTTTATAATTGAATGAACTTATCCAAGTAGCACTGCCAGACTTGATCTCCTTTTTCGCTTTAATGCAGTTACTTTATTTTATATTTTCTATCATGGAATGTGGGCATGACCAGCATTTATTTCCCATCCTTAAATGCCCTTGAACTAAGAGGCTTGCTTGGCCATCTCAGAAGGGAGTACAGAGTCAGCCATATTACTGTGGATTTCGAGTCATATGTAGGCTAAACCAGGTAAGGATGGCATAAGTGAACTAGGTGTGTTTTTACAACAATCGAAAATGATTTTGTGGTCAGCATTACTGAGACTGACTTAATTTCATCTTTTGGAATTTAAATTTCACCAGCTGGTGTTGCGGGATTTGAACCCGGGCCCTCAGAAGAGCAGCTGACCCTCTGGATTACTAGTTCAGTGATAATATGATTGTGTTACCTTCTCTCCCAATTGAAGGAGGGGGAGGGTCAGGAAAGGAAAAAGGGAAGAGGGAGGGAGTGCCGGGGTCGGCAAAGGAAATGGGACAAGAGGGATATAGATGAGGGGGTCGGAGAAGGGGTAAAGAAGAGGGTTGGGAGAGCAAAAGGGTGAGAGTGAATGAGTTAGGGGTTCAGGAGCAGGAAAAGGCAAGCAGGAGAGAGCGAGGGGGTCGAGAGAAGGGAAAAGTGAGCAGGAGGGAGTGAGGCAGTCAGGAGAAGGAAAGGACCTGAGGGAGGGAACAAAGCGGGTCAGGAGATGGAAACATGAGAGAGGGGGTTAGGACAGCGAAAGGAGGGATAGGGAAAACTGAGGGAAACAGGAGAGGGAAATGGTGACTGGGAGAGAGTCACGGTAAGCCTGAGGAAGCCAGAGGACCGGACGTGTGAAAGGGTGAATGAAAGGGAGACAAGGAATTGGGGGAGGGAACAAGGAGACTGGGAGAGAGAAGCAAGAAAGCAGGAGGTAAGTAGTAAGAGTACCATAGCAAGAGTAGGAGTTAGACGATTCTTGGGCTAATCCAATAGGTTTTTAATGTAAAAATTGCAAGTCAGGAGCATAACCCACCTTAGTTACAGGAAGTGATTTTCATTTAGCACACTTTTGTTTAGAATGCTGATTTTTGAAGCACATTTGGAGACAGGAATACTGTGTACAGTTCTGGTCACCCTATAAGAATATTATTAAACTAGAAAAAGTGAAGAAAAGATTTACTAGGATGCTACCGGGACTTGATGGTTTGAGCTATAAGGAGAGGCTGGATAACCTGGGACTTTTTTCCCTGGAATGTAAGAGGCTTAGGAGTGATCTTATAGAAGTCTATATCATAATGAGGGTCATAGATCAGCTAGTCAGTCAACTTTTTTTTCCCCATAGGTAGAGGAATCTAAAACTAGAGGGCATAGGCTTAAAGTGAGATGGGAGAGATACAAAAGGGTCCAGAGGGGCAATTTTTTCACAGAGTAATGAGTGCCTGGAAAAAGCTGCCAGAGGTAATAGTAGAGGCGGGTACAATTTTGTCTTTTAAAAAGCATTTAGACAGTTACATGGGTAGATGGGTATAGAGGGATATGGGCCAAACACAGGCAACTGGGACTAGCTTAGTGATTTTTAAAAAGCAGGGCGGCATGGACAAGTTAGGCCAAAGGGCCTGTTTCCATGTTGTAAATCTCTATGACTCTATAGCTGTATCTAATTTGAGAATATTAGTGCGAACATTGTGTATTAGAAATGGGAAAGTGTTCCTTTCTCCGGTAGTAATATCCTTCATCTTGCTCAATGCAACATTAACCCTTTTCCTTTTAATGGATTGTCGCAAAAAATAGTAGTTCCATTAGATGATGGAGAAAAGTTTGTTTGTATAGTACAGGACAGAGCAGTGTGGGCCATTACCTGCATAGTCCATATGGGTATCCTCATTGACATTGTTTCTGAATGCCTCATGGGCCTACAAGTATCAACCTTTGCATGTGAATGTATAAGAGTCATAGAATGGTTACAGCACAAAAGAGGCCATTTGGCCTGAGTTGGCTTTCTGAAGGAACAATTGACCTAAAACCATTCCCCTGCCTTCTTACCATAGCCCTGCACATTCTTCCTTTTCAGATAATTCAATTCCCTCTTGAATGCTTCCAAACTCTCAGGCAGTGCATTCCAGATCTTAACCATTCACTGCATGAAAACATTTTCCTCATGTTGCTTCTTTTGCCCATTGCCTTAAATCTGTGCACTTTTGTTCCTGGTCTTTCCAGCAATGGGAACAGTTTCTCTCTATCTACTCTGTCCCTATTCCTCATGATTTTGAATATTTCAATGAAATCTCTCAACCTTCTGTTCTCTAAGGAGAGCAGTCCCAACTTATCCAATCTATGTATATAACTGAAGTTCTGCATTCCTGGAACCATTTTCATGACTTTTTTTGCACCTATCTAATGCCTTTACATCCTTCCTTAAATGCAGTGCCCAAAACTGGATGCAATACTCCAGTTGAGGCGGAACCAGTGTTTTATACAGGTTTAATAACACTTCCTTGATTTTGTACTTTATGCCCCTACTGATGACGCCTAGGATCCTGCATGCTTTATTAACTGCGCTTGCTAATTTCACTGATTTGCGTACATATACACCCAAGTTCCTCTCCTCCTGCACTCCTTTTAAACTTTTATTTTATATTCTTCCTGTCTTCTACCTACTAAAATGAATCACTTCCACTTCTCTGCATTAAATTTAATCTGCCACATGTGCGTGAATTCCACCAACTCGTCTATGCCTATTTGAAAATTTTTATTCTGCTCCTCACCGTTCACAATATTTCCAAGTTTGTATCAATTGCAAATTTTGAAATTGTGTCTTGTATGCCAAGATCCTAAGTCACTAATATATCAAGAAGAGTAAGGATCCCCACTATAAACCTTGCTCCAATCCGAATAACAATTGTTAACTACTACTTTATTTTCTGTCACTTGGCCAATTTCATATTCATGTTGATGCTGACCATTTTATTCCATGAGCTACAACTTTGCTCGTAGTCTGTTGTGTGCATTTTATTGAATGGCTTTTGGAAGTTCATATATGCCACATCAACAGCATCACACTCACTTATCTCTCCGTTACCTCATCAAAATACTCTAAATCAGTTAAACATGATTTGTCCTCAAGTCCATGCTGCCTTTCCTTAATTAACCCGTCTTTGTTTATGTGACTATTAATTTCAAACCAAATGATCATTTCTAGAAGGTTCCATACCACCAAACTTAAACTAGTTGCTGGACTTTCCTTTATACCCTTTTTTGAATAAGGCTTTGAACATTTGTAATCCTCCAGTCCTCTGGCACTACCCCTGAGTCTAAGGAAGATTGGAGAATTATGGCCCGTCCCTCCAGTTTTCACACTTGCTTCCTTTGATGCCCTTGGATACATCTCATCTATTCCTGGTGCCTTATATATTCTAAATACAGACAGCTTATCCAAAACTCCCCCTTTATCATTTTAAACATTTCAAGAGTCTGAACCATTTCCTTTTTCACCAGGATCTCCACAGTATTTTCTTCCTTGGTAAAGATAGATGTAGAGTATTAATTAATAGCTCAGCCTTGCCTCTGTCTCCATACATACATTTCCAAATTGGCCCCACTCCACCTTTTACTATGTATATGTGTTATAGAAGATTTTTGAATTCCCTTTTACATTAGCTGCCAATCTCTCCCCATACTCTCTTTTAATTTCTTTTTTGCCTGTTTTCTCGGTTGCATTATCTGTGGAGAGAGTAACAGAGTTAAAGTTTCAAGTCCACATGACCCTTCTACAGAGTTCTCCACAGATGCTGCCAGACCTGCTGACTTTATCCAGCATTTTCTGTTTTTATTATAATACAATGATCACTGTCGCTATATGTTGCCCTATTGACATTTGATCCGCTTGGCTCACTTCATTCCCAAGGAGCAGGTGTTATCATCCACCTGACATCTGTCATAAGCACACTTATTTTTCATCTTGCCCTTTCTCTTATCATCCAGGCAGCTTGGCACTTGTTTGATCTGCCTTTTCCCTTCATGGGGACATAACTTGACTGTGCCTGAATTACTTTTCTTTGAAAGTAGTCAACGTTTGGATACAGTCTTCCCTGCCTGTTTGGGTGCAATCTTGTCTGCCAGTCTTTGGTTCCAATTTATCTGGGTCAAATCCACTCTGACCCCTATTGAAGTTGTCTTTCCATCTGTTAATTGTTCTTGCTCTCTATTGTTCCTTATTTTTTCTTTCCAAAGCCAACCTCAACGTTATGATACAATTAAAAGCAAAATGCTGCTGATGCTGGAAATCTGAAATAAAAGCAGAACATGCTGGATAAGCTCAGCAGGTCTGGCAGCATCTGTGGAGAGAGAAACAGAGCCAACATTTCAAGTCCACATGACCCTTCTACAGAGTTCTCCACAGATGCTGCCAGACCTGCTGAGTTTATCCAGCATTTTCTGTTTTAATACTTGTAATATAATGATCACTGTCCTTAAATGTTGCCCTATTGACACTTGATCCACTTGGCTCACTTCATTCCCAAGAACAAAGTCCAGCAATGCCTTGTTTCTCATTGCATGTTCTGCCTACAAACACCTCTGCTGATATGTTTTGAATAGTGCTTTGAGCATATTGTAACATTACATGGAAAATATTTATTTATAATGGAAATTCTTAAGTCATCAGATGCCTGCCATGGTGCAGATGCAAACCTCCTACTAATGGCAGTGACGCAAAGAAATCATGTATAAATCAATTGTTTTCTTTTTGCAAGCAATTTTCCATTGAAGTAGACTTCAGTTTTGTAAGGTAAATAATTCTTCCTTCCCCACCCCTCCACCAAAATACATATTTTTAATTTATTGTTCTTATGCCTGTCATCTGGCCCTGTACCCTCCTCCAGGATGAAGCTATGGCCTCACATCTGGACCATGGTCTCTGTCTTCTGCTTGCCATCCCTATCCTTCCTGTTGGTTTCTTTGCTTATCTCTCAAATTGTCATGGTGACCTAACATCAAGTCAATGTCTGCTGCTTGTTATTTGCTAGTTCTGGTCCATCCATCACCTGCTATCTACACCATTCCAGACCTCATCTTTTCAGGGCTGTAGTTCAATGCACTGCTGGCTTCGTGACTTTACTTGACTGATGTGTTGGTTCTGGCCAGAATTCCATTTCAAGGCGGAAACCTGCTTCTACACTGCCTTCTGAGCTAACCGTGACTTCACCCTTTGCTGGATAAAATCAGTAGCAACTGGAATAACTGGTCCTTTTCCTGCCGCCATTTCTCGGACCAGCCGCCTCATCCAGGCTGATTCCATGGATTTATCTTCCACCCTGCGCTGGGTCCTGAATTTTACTTCCTTCTTGAGTTTCATTCCCAATGCCCCTCACTCGTCTTCCGATAATACAGATCTGCCTATGCCCACTGCTAACAGCTGAGGCCAGTATGCACCTCTGCTTGACCCTTGGCTCAGGGTTGACTTTTAATTGATTCATCCCCAGCAGTTCATGCACTGATTTCTTCCCCACAAGTGACTGCAAACCTGGTTCATCAACGCCTCAAGCTGACTCCACCTTCCTACAACCAATTTTATCCTACCATAGAACCTCAGACTTTAACTTTGCACTCAATCGTACTGTCTTATTCCTAGCCTTCATTTGTGACCTGGATGTAAAGTAAGGGTAGGAACAAACTGATGTTATAGCACCTCAATCAAATTGAGGTTCTGACAACTTAGAACCATAGAAAATTACAGCTCAGAAACAGGCCTTTTGGCCCTTCTTGTCTGTGCCGAACCATTTTTTGCCTAGTCCCACTGACCTGCACTTGGACCATATCCCTCCACACCCCTCTCATCCATGAACCCGTCCAAGTTTTTCTTAAATGTTAAAAGTGACCCCCGCATTTACCACTTTATCCGGCAGCTCATTCCACACTCCCACCACTCTCTGCGTGAAGAAGCCCCCCCTAATATTCCCTTTAAACTTTTCTCCTTTCACCCTTAACCCATGCCCTCTGGGTTTTTTTTCCCCTAGCCTCAGCGGAAAAAGCCTGCTTGCATTCACTCTATCTATACCCATCAAAATCTTATACACCTCTATCAAATCTCCCCTCCATCTTCTACGCTCCAGGGAATAAAGTCCTAACCTATTCAATCTCTCTCTGTAACTCAGCTTCTCAAGTCCCGGCAACATCCTTGTGAACCTTCTCTGCACTCTTTCAACCTTATTTACATCCTTCCTGTAACTAGGTGACCAAAACTGTACACAATACTCCAAATTCGGCCTCACCAATGCCTTATATAACCTTACCATAACACTCCAACTTTTATACTCGATACTCCGATTTATAAAGGCCAATGTACCAAAGGCACTCTTTAAGACCCTATCCACCTGTGATGTCACATTTAGGGAATTCTGTACCTGTATTCCCAGATCCCTCTGTTCAACTGCACTCTTCAGAGTCTTACCATTTACCCTGTACATTCTACTTTGGTTTGTCCTTCCAATGTGCAATATCTCACACTTGTCTGCGTTAAATTCCATTTGCCATTTTTCAGCCCATTTTTCTAGTTGGTCCAAATCCCTCTGCAAGCTTTGAAAACCTTCCTCACTGTCCACTACACCTCCAATCTTTGTATCATCAGCAAACTTGCTGATCCAATTTACCATATTATCATCCAGATCATTGATATAGATGACAAACAACAATGGACCCAACACCGATCCCTGCGGCACACCACTAGTCACAGGCCTCCACTCAGAGAAGCAATCCTCCACAACCACTCTCTGGCTTCTTCCATTGAAGCCAGTGTCTAATCCAATTTACTACCTCCCCATGTATACCTAGCGACTGAACCTTCCTAACTAACCTCCCATGAGGGACCTTGTCAAAGGCCTTGCTGAAATCCAGGTAGACAACATCCACCGCCTTCCCTTCATCCACTTTCCTGGTAACCTCCTCGAAAAACTCTAATAGATTGGTCAAACATGACCTACCACGCACAAAGCCATGTTGACTCTCCCTAATAAGTCCCTGTCTATCCAAATATTTGTAGATCCTATCCCTTATCACACCTTCCAATAACTTGCCCACCACTGACGTCAAACTTACTGGCCTATAATTTCCTGGATTTCTTTTGGAACCTTTTTTAAACAACGGAACAACATGAGCCACCCTCCAATCATCCAGCACCTCCCCCGTGAATACTGACATTTTAAATATGTCTGAGCTTCCCTCAAGGTCCGTGGGAATACCCTGTCTGGTCCTGGGGATTTATCCACTCTGATTTGCCTCAAGACAGTGAGCACCTCCTCCCCTTTAATCTGTAAAGGTTCCATGACCTCCCTACCTGTTTGCCCTATTTCCGTAGACTCCATGCCCGTTTCCTCAGTAAATACAGATGCAAAAAAACCATTTAGTATCTCCCCCATCTCTTTTGGTTCCATACACAGTCTACCACTCTGGTCTTCAAGAGGACCAATTTTATCCCTCACTATCCTTTTGCTCCTAACATACCTATAGAAGCTCTTTGGATTTTCCTTCACTCTGTCTGCCAAAGCAACCTCATGTCTTCTTTTAGCCCTCTTGATTTCCCTCTTAAGTAGCTTCTTGCACTTTTTATACTCCTCGAGCATCTGATGTGTTCCTTGCTGCCTGTACATTTCATACAACTCTCTCTTCCTCTTAATCAGTGTTACAATCTCCCTCGAGAACCAAGGTTCCTTATTCCTATTTACTTTGCCTTTAATCCTGACAGGAACATACAAACTCTGCACTCTCAAAATTTCTCCTTTGAAGGCCTCCCACTTTCCATTTACATCCTTACCAGAGAACAGCCTGTGCCAATCCACACTTCCCAGAACCCTTCTCATTTCATCAAATTTAGCCTTTTTCCAGTTCAGAACTTCAACCCAAGGACCAGATCTATCCTTATCCATGATCAGGTTGAAACTAATGGCATTATGATCACTGGATCCAAAGTGTTCCCTCACACTCACATCCATCACCTGCCCTAACTCATTTCCCAATAGGAGATCCAATAACTTGTTTTCTCATTTCTGAAGTTCGTTTGGGATACCCTGAGACATTAAATATGTAAATGTAAGCTCTTTTCTTTAGCAATTGTTGTATCAAAATGTAAGATAATACTGTTGTTTTCTTTCAGAACCATTTTCTGGAAGTGGGATGGAACAAATCTGTGGAAACTAGAGGGGATGTGGAAGGATACTTAAACTGTTGTGGCTTTAATGATGTGAATCTAAATGAAACCTGCAAAGCTGTAAGTGCACAAAATGTAAATTAGAGCTTGGATGTCAAACTTAGAAGCTGTCCTTTTGGAGAAAAATCTTAAAATCAATCATTCATTTTTGGTAGTTGCGAGGCTGCACAAAACTGTGCAAAATTTGGGATTGTACAAAGCTGTTCCAGCTATGTATCAGTGTGATGGAAATGGCATAACTCAGGTCTCTAAACCTCTGAGAGCAATAAAGCCAGAACATTACAACAACCCTCCAACATTCTTTTGGATCAGTTTGCAATGGGTGCAAATAATAGTTCTGTCCAGTGGCAAGCTGCCACTTCTAATAATGCTCCTTATAAGCTTTTTTGTGTTGTAGAAAGCAGATGCTTCAACGGACATGCAGAAAAAAAAGTCACTGGTCCGGAAACAAAGCTCTGCATTTGTGTCCAAACACAAATTTACAGCTCATATTTTGATGATCTCCATGTAGGTTTGAGAATTGTCTGAGGCTACTGGTGCAGCTGGCAGGATATGGTATTTGAAAATGCATTCCCTGATGTCATTCACATGAATGAGGTCATTCAACTTCTTCTGGTTCTGTATCCAGATTCTTGGGGCTGAACTCCTGGTAGAGGAGTTACGTACACAGCTTTATGGATCCCAAAGCCTTCTCATTGTCTGTTTAGCAGGTTTCTGGTCCTGCTGGATACAAAATATCTTGCCTCGTTTCCACTCCCTGCACCACGATCTCCAGTGCAGCATTAGAATACCGTGGTACACATGTTATTCTGTGGCCGTTGTTCTTTGTTGCAATTCCAAGTGATGTTGACACCTCCAGCAGCCACAGTGCATCTTCCTTTAAAATATGTAGGCTGGCTTTAAGGAACACTTGCACAAATTGGTTTTGGGGTCCGTTGCTGATGTGTGCATTCTGTGAACAGCACTTGTAGTGCTGATTCCACACAGCAGTCATGATCATTTGCACAATATTAAATTTGAATGGGTGTGGGGTAATCCCGCATTGTGGGGATATACAATTTAGCTCCCTCTAGAGTCCGTCTCAGTCACTCTCCAGATAATTCCTTCCTATTAATATTGATTGTTAAAAACCGTTGACAAGCGAAGATGGCAATTTGTGCATTTCTGTAGATATGTAGATATTTTGTATCAATTTTGTTTTTTTAAAAGCCCAGCTTCCGAATTTTGTTTTCATGTCCCCTATGTATCTTGCAGTTACTCACACGGTATCTACTATGAATGAACCTCAGGATATCTCTGAAAAGAGCATTTAAAAACATAAACTTCTAACAATCTAATGGAGTTGTCATTCTAACATACTTACTGAATAAACTCATTCATAAAAGCTAATAAAAAAATCCCTCAAATGTTCAATCTGTTGCAAAAGCATGTATTCACTTACCACATCAAAGAGAGATCATCAGGAAAAGGCAACACAATTGGTTGGCCATATTTTAAGGCATAAGCATTTGCTGAAGGAAGTGATTGAAGGAGGATTGGAGGTTTGCAGACCAAGATGGAAAAGAGAATGATGTTCGCCAAATGGAAATTGGAAGTGTGAGGTTCTTACAAGCAACTGAAGGGGAAAGTGCAAGGCCTGAAGGTGTGGGAAATGAACAGAGGATCTACCCTTAGGCCAATCACTACTCAGTGCACCTTGATATATTGTCAGTTTTTAAAAAAAATTAAATGTTAGGGCAATACAAGGCAGACCAAGAGCTCAGGATAACAAACAGATATCAGGGCTATTTTCAGACCCTGAACTTGCCCGTGGGGCAGAGATGGTCAGTCATTGAGATTTTCATAGAGGCACCCTCTTAATTGGCTTGGAGCTAGATCTGCCAGTTAAGGACAATAGGTGGGCTCTCCAAGCTGGAGGTGGGAGAGCAAATCGGAGGCTTTCCAACTTGAAAGAGGCCACAGGCTGTAATGGAAAGTAAGAAAAAGAGAGGGCGCTTCAACATGGAGGGACACGCTCTCAATGTTTTTATATCTTGCATTACAAAATAGTTTTTACAGTCAGGCTTCCACTTTGGGTGGGGAGGTGCTTGTGGGTGGGAAGGAGTATGGGGCAAAAGATACCCCTCTATGGAGGGGCACGAGGCTGTACCAGCATTTGGGCAGGAATGCTGCCTCATCGCCTGTGGGAACCTGAAGGCCAACTGGAAAATTCCAGTCGGTCTCCTTTAATTGACCTCAAATAGGTTGGTATTGCCCTGCTTGTTTCTACATGGAGGATAACCAATGAGACTGAGGCGGAATGGAACCAGGGAACTGACAAAAATATCACCACTAGCCAGATTAACTCCTGCCTGTCTCCAATCTGCCAGGGTCAAAAATCTAGCCCCAAATCTAACTTTATTTATCACAATTCATTTTTTATATTTATTTAACTTGGAGATTCAGTTGGTGGGTCTTTGAGTTATTTAATGAACTTCATTGATCGTTTCCGATGATGAACTCTCAATAATCTATAAACAAAATCTATGGATTTAGTTGAACTGACAAACTACTGGTGATCATTGATGTAAATATCTATTTACATAAGGTAAGGTTTTATATTCAAATAAATGTCAGTGCATTTGAAATTTTAGGCATTTTGAATTTGTTGTTTTTGTCAAATGTAAAGATATTTTTTGGAAATTTCTGCTGCAGGCAACCAGTGCGTACTGGAAATCGATGGAAACTGCTCTTACTCTGCCACTTTTTTCTTGTTCCAGCACTGTGTTGCTGCTAATGAGTGTAAACCATGTGGATCGATCCTAAAAACCTATGCTGGAGAAGTACTGAGATTTGTTGGTGGCATAGGTCTTTTTTTCAGTTTCACCGAGGTCAGTAAAACCTGCAATAACATTAAAGAAAACTTAGTTCTGTTAACAAGGGCAGTGATGTTAACATACAAGTTTAGAAAAATTGAAATAATATATTTTAGAATTGAGTCAATCGCAAAGCTCATATTTCCAATATTAGAGTTCAATTATATATAGTTTATGTATTCAGAAGGATTTCCAAAAGTTAATATTAACTGTTTAGTATGGCATGAGAAGAATCATGAACTCTTTCCTCAATGATTTTAAAGTTACTTTTTGAAAATATTTGATGAGCTCAGTTGTTGAAACAGGTAGTTACCAACATTTCTGGTTTTGCTGTTTATCCTATTGACCACAAGAGGTGTTTAATTGTAACAAGTGTGACATTTGCTCTGACTTGGACCTCCATTGTGTTTTCTTTTTGAACAGGGGAAAAGTTGTTGCACTTTTTAATCTAGCTTGACAGGTTGTATTTGGGGGAGGGGATGCAAGTACAATGCTGAGCATAGATGCATTGTGAAAAGTGACTCAAAACCTAATAATTTGGGACCTACTGCAGTTCTGGGGAGCCAATATACACCAGATCTTGACTTGATCTTGCTTCTATTAGAATTGTGGTTCTATCATGCCACTTGGGAGCCATATGGGCATTATGAGAAAGCACTCGTGTATATTTTACAATTTGCACATTCATGGGTACAACTTGTACACAAATTTAGTAAGTGTTACTCTTTCCTGAGTAAAAGTAGCCTAAGCGCAAGGGGGATGATTTTGATTTTTATTGCTGGGTGAAAAATGAGTGGTGCTGAAAACCCATTTTATATCTCACTTGAATTTTCTTTTCCACTGCAATCTATTCACTTCATCCCTTTTTTCACTAGGGATAAAAGTTAAAATTACCTTCAATGTTATTGTATATTTGCATGTAATTGTGCAGCAACAAACTGTTCGAGCACATTAGCTTCTTTTATAACTTGCAAATGTTGTTTGTTTCAGATCCTGGGAGTGTGGTTAACACACAGATACAGGAATCAGAAAGATCCACGAGCAAATCCAAGTGCTTTCCTGTAGGAGAAGCCCTCAGAAATGTCACATCACTGGAACACTGCACTACTGAAGCCTCCTGTGTTCTTTTTTGTTGTTGTTGAGACTTTCTATCTAAAACTCCACTTGCTTGCAACATATGTTTTTCTCCTGGGATAAGGGTTTTCTTTCCATTATTACTTTCTGTTGTTCTGAAACTGATAACTGAACTTGGTTGATCTCTAATGGCATTCAAAGTTGTAAGGAGTTTACTGCTGATTACTGTTGGCTATAGCCTAATCCTTGTCACAAGCATTTGGTCAGCACAAGAGGTTTCTGTGACATTTGTCTTTTCAAAACTGCCTGCTTGTGCATTCTTAGAAAAGCACCATACTGATGACATTGAAAATTAACTCCCAAGGAAATGAGGCAATTGGCTTACAACATTATTAAATACCACTGCCCCTAATGTATTGCAGTGTCTAATATAATTCTAGTTTTTAATTTTTTCATAAGTCCATAAGTGCATGGATGTTTTATTTGATTGGGAGATAATCACAGTTAATGCTGAACAAATTAGAATGTAAATAAATAATGTATTTTTCTTTTTATGTAACAGCTTGGTAGAGCAGTTCATTATTGTATCATTTTCATGTTATATTTGGTGGGTTTTTCAGAAGACATCTCCAGATTTGCTTTCTGTACAGTGCAAAAATCGAGAATTTCAAGGAGTTTTTACACATGGATCTCTTGATCCACTGTGAGCAATACTAGCCTGAAGAAATGTTTCTAGCTGCTTAAAGATCTTTTGAGTTCAAAAGCATTTGCAGGATTTTGTGTGTGTGAGTGTGAAAAGCTCATTTCCTTGATATACCGCCAGAAACGGCTGATTTATTTCCCTAGCTTATTTGGAAGTGCTTGTAACCTATCTTTACACCTGCCAGTGTGATTTATAATGTGAAGCTCTGTTGTAGCACCGCACTGCCCTGATGATTACTAATAGATTTTAATATACTGTGATTTTTTTTTTTCCTTGAGGTTTGGTGGTAATACTTTAATCTATTAACATTTGCCTTCGTGGGCATTTGATTTTTAAAAAAAAAGTAATGTTTTGCTTCGAGTGCACATAGTAAAGTTGGTTTGTTAGAAATGTAGCTAATTTGGAAATAAATCACGCAACACGTGTTTGCAACACATTCGTTTTTCTCTGCAAATGATTGAGAAACTCATTTTACTTGGTTATTTAAAATAATGATTATTGTGCATTTGTGTGAAATTTTACTAATGGCATAACCATATTCAGAATTACAAGTATATTTGATAGCTTGGTTTCTTGGTATGTTTGTGTATATAGGTCAAAGCATTGATTGTTCATAATACAACACTGGAGAAACACAGCAGTGATTTAACATGTCTTGTGGGAAAAATGCTAATGTGGAGAATATTACTACTGTATTTATGAGATTTGTAAAATTTAAGAGACCATGGGTAAATTGTGGACCTCAACCATTAAAGTTTCACTTATGTGGGTGGATGTTCTCTTTTTATTTTCTTAGCTTGTTTAACTAAAATTTATTTCTATATTTTGCTTGATAGGACTTGAATCAAAATAATGAACACACGACTTTTTTGCTTTCTGTTAAATATGGTTACTTCCTCCTTTTAATTTTGCTTTAATAATTAGCTGTAGAAGTGACCTTTTAAATGATTGGGTGGGATATCTAAAAGCTGCATCGGACCTAGGTTTAAATATTTCTTCTTGTCGGGAATGAGCTTATTATCCTGCATCCACATATGCTCTGTCCATCATGGGTCACTGGATAATAAATAAGAGCAGTAATTTCAGCTAGCTTTTTGACGTTTCTCCACTTTCCTCCACTACCACCAAAACAAAACATGTGAATTCAGTCAGTTCTTCAGACGCACCACCATTATTTTCCTGGCAAAGGTCAGCTAACAGTGCAGGTGTGAAAATGAACTGACTTTCATGTCTCAATATCACATTATATAGTAGATTTATCTGTGTAAGAAATGTTTAATAAGTTTGTCAGTATTAATTTGTGGAGATTTGTCTGTTTCTTTATGTAGAATCCTACTCAAGGTGATACTGAATAGCATTACATTGTAATGTACAGGGCAAAAAAATTGCAGTCTCATCACCTGCTTGCAGTGCTTAATGATATTGGTCATATCCTCTTGTTATATTTTGTCCAGACATATCCTGAAATTGACAAACTTACAGTCTCCACTACCTCCTAACACAGTCATTCTATTTCTGCATAGTTAAATTCCTCTTGTAAATTTTAGACTACTTTCGTGTGAAATTTATGACTCTGCCACTTTTCTATTTTGAATACTTCTGTAAGGTTAACCTAGGTCATCAGTTTTCCACTGTGAACATTGTAGCTTCTGCATTCTTTCCTCATACTTATGATAGCTAATCTTAATTTATGAATTTAGTTGGCCTTTATTCTTCCATCTCTAAAGCCTGGGTATTTTTTCAATCACAGTGAGAATTGCACAAAGAATTCCTGCCGGGCCAGATCAATGCTTTACATAAATTCACAACTCTTCATGTTTTTGTTGTTTTCTTTCAACTGCACAGTCCCAAGCCTGAAGTCTACAGCAAAAAAAGAAAGTGATTTTAGCTACTGGCCTTCTGTGAGAGTGGATGAGTTAACCAGTTGATCATATTGAGAGAACAGTTGTTCTCGTCAACTGTTGATGAGAACATTGTCATCAATCATGACGACAATGAGGTTGTCATGATTGATGAAAAGCAATCCAGGCTGAAACTGTACATATGGTGGAAAGGCAGAATTGTATAACTGGCAGTCAGGAAGTGTATGGGCCAAAATAATATTTGTAGAGATCTGAAGTTGATGAAACTATACATGATAGGTTCTGGCACTTGTGGAAACCCATTTATTGTGCCCGAGCTTCTGTTTGTCAGATAGGAGGTACAGTTCCTCAAGACAGAGGTGCCTCTTTTACCTTAATTATGGTAGCTTGAGTTAGTATGAGCCAAAGTTCTGTGCCATGAAAGTATGCACTGACTATAGTAGTGCTGGAGCTTCGCCAGCAAAACCCAAACTGTCTCCCAGCTCTATTAATCTGGACCAGCAGGTTCAGTGGCTTTAGCGCAGTGGTTGTAATGTCACCTAGAGCTGAACAAGAAGAATCACAGTGTCTTATTGAGCCATATTGGCGGGTCACTCATCAGCAGTGCCCAAAACTAATGGAACCTGTCCAATTCGGATTGTATTAGAACCTATTAACGAGGGTTACATCATTTGCCAATTTTCATAGTTGGCATGCATGTCCTTGAAATCAACTCAACCTAAAGAGAAATAATTTGTCTGTGCAAGCTGAATTAACACTTGTTTATCCATCGACAGCTGATCAATACAGCTTTAACCCTTAAACAACAAGTACCTGAAACTAATCACAAGGGACCCAACAATTAGCAATATTGATGTGTGAATGCTTTATCACCATTTACCGGAGCATAGTATGGACATGTACCATATTCTCAACAACAGGAGATGTGGAGATTCAGTAGCAGTTGCATGACAGAGACAAGAAAACTGAGCATATCCTTCCATGTATATATATCTGGATTTATATTCAGCCCTGATCTATGGCTGTCCCTCATTAGTTATGTGATGGACATTTATTTTCAACACTAAGTGAATCCATCTGGAATGGTTTGTGACATGTCAGCCATTGTCTATATATCCAAGGCTATTGCCAATTACCAAGCTAATGGGTCACTGAGCATGTAATGAATATCCTTATACAAGGGTCTTGGAAAATTGTGCTAATCATTAGGCTGATTTGCCCTTTAGGAAGCTAAATGACATGTTTGTGTTGGCTGAAACACAGCCCTGCCTCTCCCCAATCTTTTTTTATCCTACGAAGTCAAATAAATACTTCATAGAGCTCTGTAAATGGACTGATGATTATTTCTCTATTCCATATCTGGGCGTTCTGAAAAAGTGAAGCTGATTGCTTGGGTACATGTATTTTACACTACAGCTATTTCCACAAAATCCTAAAGTTGCATATCGCTCTTTCTTTGCCCAGCTTAAACTTGGTAATTACTAGCTACTGATAATGAACCAACAACTGAGGTAGATAAGCATCCATTATTTTACATGCATTTGGTAACCCCCTTGAGCCAGGCAAAGCGATAATACACTTGAAGACATTCAGGACTGCACTGGTCAATCCATGACTCAAGATGGTGAGTGGTGTGTGCTGGAGCTCCAGCCAACTCTACCAATGGTTTGCAAAAAGGAATGTCACCATTCAGAAATTTCTGTAGTGGACACTGATACCTCCCACCTAAATAATGCAGTTCAATGCATCATTGATGATAGTAAATAGAATGGGGATGGGCAGCCATGTGTGATTTTCCAGGAGCACAGATGAATTTCTGAGAGAAAAGGATGTAAAATGATAGTGGTGTTGAATGTGGTGACTAACTGCATAGTTTTGTAGAAACACTAAATAACTGGAACAAAAAGTGTGTGTAGGATGAGTTTTAAGGTGAAAGGAAGCATGAAACTTAAAATATTAACTTCAAGAGTTTCTGAGGTGATCAATTAGATATGTTTTATATTCTTTCATGGGATATGGATGTTATTGGAGAGGCCAACAATTTTGTTGCTTACCCCTAATTGTCCTTGAGATGGTGGTAGGAAGCTACCTTCTTGAATCACTGCAGTCCATGTGGTGCACGTACACCAATGGTGCTGTTAGGGAGTGCGATAGAGGATTTTGACCCAGGGACAGGTGAAGAAATGCTGATATATTTCCAAGTGAGGATGATATGTGGCCTGAGGGTCTTGTGGGAAATGTACCACTGAGTCAGGCTTGAAGGTTTCAAGAATACAGTTTTATTTTAACGAAGCTTCGTGGAGAAAAGGCACTAACAAGCAGCAAACCTTCTCTCAATGAGACAATGGGAGCAGTCCATCTTTATACCCTTTACACAATAGATGGACCGGACATCTAGCCATTATCACATCGTTGTAATCAAGTAGGTGATCGATTGTTAACACATCTTTATAGACAAATACAGACATAAGCATGTTAACATCGCATTGTTCTATGAATGGATACATTTCCTCCGTCAGTGACCATCAATGGTTTTAGTTTCGGTCTATTCATATAGTAATTTACAGTAGTTGGTTTTCCTGCAGTTATGTATTCCCGATCCCATCTGTAGCTAATCTCGTTATCCACCCCTATTGTCCTTATCCTAAAGAGTGCCTCAAGCCCTGGCTGGCTTCCTGTAGGATTTGATTCCTGCATGTTTAACTTTGAATAGCTGTCTGTCCTTTATGTTTTAATCTCAGGTGGCTGTCTGTACTGAAAGTCAGTGCCTGTTTAATGTCTCTTTCCCAGGTGACTATCTATATGCCAGGCAGCCATTTTATGTGTACCCATCTGTATATTTTTCCCACTTCAAGGGGCACTTGCAGGTGGATGTGTTCCCATGCATCTGCTACAATTGCCTATGAAGGTGGTAAAGGTTGTGGGTTTGGAATGTGCTATCGAAGGTAACTTGAGGATTTGCTGCTGCTATTAAGTTGGTGGTGGAGGGGATGGATGGGGTACCAATCAAGCAGGCCACATTATCCTGGATGGTCTAGAGCTTGCGTTTGCTTAAGCCGCACTCACCCAGACAACTGGAGAGGTGTTTCAAGCTCAGTATATTTCTTTTGTTTCTGCGTTACATTCAACAAATACTCTTCCATATGATAACTGACATAATGGTGACAGAAAACTTTCAATGGTTATAACTTCGCCAGTGAGTATTTCTCCCAAATTTGTTGATCAATGTATTCCAGCTTGTGGCAGCTTCCACTTCAAAATCAAACATGGGACTGTTGCTGGTCTCTCAGCAACTGAGAAGGAAAGGGAAGAAAGAATATTGTGAGAAAAAGTAGCAACAAGGAGAGCACAAAATTGGAAAATATAAGTGAAGGAGGAAAAATATACAGATGGGTACACATAAGATGGTTGCCTGGCACACAAACAGTCACCTGGGAAAGACATTAAATGGGCATTGACTTTCAGTATAGACAGCCATCCAAAGTTAAACATGCAGGAATCAAATCCTACAGGAAGCCAGCCAGGGCTTAAAGATAAGGACAATAGGGGAAGATAACGAGATTAACTACAGGTGGGATCGGGAATACATAACTGCAGGAAAACCAATTACTGTAAATTACTATATGAATAGGCCAAAACTAAAAACCATTGATAGCCACTGACGTAGGAAATGTATCCATTCCTAAGACAATGCGATGTTAACATGTTCATGTTTGTATCTGTCTGTATTTGTCTATAACAATGTGTTAACAATCGATGACCTACTTGATTACAACGATGTGATAATGGCTAGATGCCGGTCCATCTATTATGTAAAGGGTATAAAGATGGACTGCTCCTATTGTCTCGTTGAGAGAAGGTTTTGCTGCTTGTTAGTGCCTTTTCTCCACGAAGCTTCGTTAAAATAAAACTGTATTCTTGAAACCTTCAAGCCTGACCTAGTGGTACTTTTCCCACAACAATAAGTAAAAGAAAGGGCATTCTGAAAGAGTCCAGCAGAGTTTCTGCAGCACAGATACGGAGAAACGCACAAAGTATCAGTCCTAATGCTTATGCTGTTTGTTATGACCAGGTGAGAAAGGGTGAACTAGCTCCCTTCTGTTCAGCCTCCTCTGTTGGTCACAACAAACGTTTAAATTTCTTTTGTATGAGGATATGCTTTTTCCACAACAGACTGCATTTAACTGTTTAAGCTGTGAGAAATAATGAGCCAATAAAAAAAAGTTTGAGTACAATAAAAAAAAATGGTCAAAGAAAGTTAGATGTCCTTGGTTGTCTTGAAGCATAGATTTGGGTTAACTTACTTCTTGGATGCAGTCAGATGTAAAAAGTAGTGTAATTATTATAAGATCTTGGTTTGTTAGTAGAGTTAGCTGCATGAACCATGTGGCACTCTTACGTCAAAAGAGAGTGTGGAGGGAGAGCGGGCATCAGCTTGTTTCCTTTGCTGAAGACTTTCTTGAAACTGACTCTGTTACTTGCAATCTCTCTTTAGTGGCTGACAGCCTTGCCTTGAAAACTTCACCCATTGTGTATTTCCAAGGGGGTTTGTGTGTGCCAGTTATAGCAGTGTTGTTTCAACATCTGGCGCTTTGCATTCTTAATGTCTCTTCCTTACACAGTTACGAGTTTCAATGGGTGTCTGAATCACAATCCCTGAGGCTGATATGTTTGTTTCTCACCACCACCTTGGAATGTGGCTTTGCATTTTTAAGCAGTTTGCTCTGTCTCAGTTCAAATTGCAAAATTTCAAGTCAGTGCATCAATTTCTTAACTTTCAACTATCAATTACGCGAAGACTAGTTAGTATGCAAGAACAAATAGGCTTTTATTCACAAAAGACTTGGAGCACACCCATGCTGATGAACTGGTCGGGCGACTGAGGCAAGGGGGTTGGGAGCAGTCCCCTTTATACCTGGACCAGGGGGGGGGAGGAGTCTCAGGCAGGGGCGTGTCCAGGCATGTCACACACACACACACACAGGCAATAGCTTAACAGTGGTTTACCACAGAAACCATGGCTGGAATTTTCCAGTCTTGCACGCCCAACTACTGCTGCCAGCAAGAACAGAGAATTGGCACTCAAACAAATCTCTGTTCACAGCAGCGGAACTGGATAATCCCAGCCACAGGTGAGGTCAGAGAATTCCAGCCCATATCTTCAAAAGTAAACGAGTATAGTCTTGTAAACATGTTACATTAAATATTGTACATTTACCCTTACAATCTACTGACAGGTACTTGCCAACCTTTATAAGTAGCAAAATATTACTGATGTCACAGGATGGCCTAGAAATGAAACAACTACATTTTTGGTTTTCATTTTGGTTATTCCTAGTGGTGTTTGAGTCGTATCTTGCCAGCAGATGGTCAAAGCTATAGGGATAGCATTTCCATTTTGTCCAGAAAATAGCCAAACCAGCACAAAAGATCCAGGAGTTTGAAACACTTATTGAGTTCCATAATATTGCAGGCTGGTTCAAAGAACATTTTGCTGGACACAACAGAGGTCCACTGCTGCATCCAGGGTTAACATAAGGCACATGTGAATTGACAGGCAACCTGTCGTCGAAGCTGCACAATAAATAAGAAATGTAACATAGACAGAGGTCACAGATATCTCAACATTCACCCCATCAACAATGAACAGAGTTAACCAATCTCAACAAAACTCTGTCTCGCTCTCGTTCCCCGAGATTTGCGAGTCGACACTCGTACACTGACTCTCAATCACAGATTCAGCTCTTCAACCATATCAAACAGAACACTGTTGCTCTGGAGGCTTACCTTCACCCCAGCAGCTCGCAGCATAGACTTATCCACTTTGTGCTGCCTTCTTAGATTGTCAGGACTTCGCCTGAACCCTTTTCTATTACCAAGGCTTCTTCTGAGTCCTCTTCACTTAACGTCTGTTAACTGCAACCCTTTTTCCTGCTTTTAAACTTAACTAAAACAACTTATTGTCCCTGTCTGGGGAACTCATTTTGGGACCCCTCCCCCCTCTTTCCCCCTCCCCCTCTTTCTCCCCTCCCTCCTCCTCCCC